>NC_060970.1:5552486-5785956 GCF_910589235.1 Vespa crabro | reverse complement strand
CTGACGCAACCCTGACGCAACCCTGACGCAACCACCTGACGCAACCCTGACGCAACCCTGACGCAACCCTGACGCAACCCTGACGCAACCACTGACGCAACCCTGACGCCAACCCTGACGCAACCCTGACGCAACCCCTGACGCAACCCTGACGCAACCCTGACGCAACCCTGACGCAACCCTGACGCAACCCTGACGCAACCCTGACGCAACCCTGACGCAACCCTGACGCAACCCTGACGCAACCCTGACGCAACCCTGACGCAACCCTGACGCAACCCTGACGCAACCCTGACGCAACCCTGACGCAACCCTGACGCAACCCTGACGCAACCCTGACGCAACCCTGACGCAACCCTGACGCAACCCTGACGCAACCCTGACGCAACCCTGACGCAACCCTGACGCAACCCTGACGCAACCCTGACGCAACCCTGACGCAACCCTGACGCAACCCTGACGCAACCCTGACGCAACCCTGACGCAACCCTGACGCAACCCTGACGCAACCCTGACGCAACCCTGACGCAACCCTGACGCAACCCTGACGCAACCCTGACGCAACCCTGACGCAACCCTGACGCAACCCTGACGCAACCCTGACGCAACCCTGACGCAACCCTGACGCAACCCTGACGCAACCCTGACGCAACCCTGACGCAACCCTGACGCAACCCTGACGCAACCCTGACGCAACCCTGACGCAACCCTGACGCAACCCTGACGCAACCCTGACGCAACCCTGACGCAACCCTGACGCAACCCTGACGCAACCCTGACGCAACCCTGACGCAACCCTGACGCAACCCTGACGCAACCCTGACGCAACCCTGACGCAACCCTGACGCAACCCTGACGCAACCCTGACGCAACCCTGACGCAACCCTGACGCAACCCTGACGCAACCCTGACGCAACCCTGACGCAACCCTGACGCAACCCTGACGCAACCCTGACGCAACCCTGACGCAACCCTGACGCAACCCTGACGCAACCCTGACGCAACCCTGACGCAACCCTGACGCAACCCTGACGCAACCCTGACGCAACCCTGACGCAACCCTGACGCAACCCTGACGCAACCCTGACGCAACCCTGACGCAACCCTGACGCAACCCTGACGCAACCCTGACGCAACCCTGACGCAACCCTGACGCAACCCTGACGCAACCCTGACGCAACCCTGACGCAACCCTGACGCAACCCTGACGCAACCCTGACGCAACCCTGACGCAACCCTGACGCAACTCCGGAAGGAACCAGAAAAAACTACAAACGTAACCAGTCACAACTCCGGAAGAAACCAGAAAAAACTACAAACGTAACCAGTCACAACTCCGGAAGGAACCAGAAAAAACTACAAACGTAACCAGTCACAACTCCGGAGGGAACCAGAAAAAACTACAAACGTAACCAGTCACAACTCCAGAAGGAACCAGAGAAAACTACAAACGTAACCAGTCACAACTCCAGAAGGAACCAGAAAAAACTACAAACGTAACCAGTCACAACTCCGGAAGGAACCAGAAAAACTACAAACGTAACCAGTCACAACTCCGGAAGAAACCAGAAAAAACTACAAACGTAACCAGTCACAACTCCGGAAGAAACCAGAAAAAACTACAAACGTAACCAGTCACAACTCCGGAAGGAACCAGAAAAAACTACAAACGTAACCAGTCACAACTCCGGAAGGAACCAGAAAAAACTACAAACGTAACCAGTCACAACTCCGGAAGGAACCAGAAAAAACTTCAAACGTAACCAGTCACAACTCCGGAAGGAACCAGAAAAAACTACAAACGTAACCAGTCACAACTTCGGAAGGAACCAGAAAAAACTACTAACGTTACCAGTCACAACTCCGGAAGGAACCAGAAAAAACTACTAACGTAACCAGTCACAACTCCGGAAGGAACCAGAAAAAACTACTAACGTAACCAGTCACAACTCCGGAAGGAACCAGAAAAAACTACTAACGTAACCAGTCACAACTCCGGAAGGAACCAGAAAAAACTACTAACGTAACCAGTCACAACTCCGGAAGGAACCAGAAAAAACTACTAACGTAACCAGTCACAACTCCGGAACGAACCAGAAAAAACTACAAACGAAACCAGTCACAACTCCGGAAGGAATCAGAAAGAACTACAAACGTAATCAGTCACAACTCCGGAAGGAACCAGAAAGAACTACAAACGTAACCAGTCACAACTACGGAAGAAACCAGAAAAACCTGCGGACGAAACCAGTCACAACTCCTGAAGGAACCAGTAAAAACTACGGACGTAACCAGTTACAATTACGGAAGGAACCAGAAAAAAATTCGGACTTAACCAGTCACAACTGCGGAAGGAACCAGGAAAAAAAAAGATAAAGAAACCATGAACGTAACCAAACACAAATCCGGAAAGAACCTGGAAAAAAAAAGAACAAAAAACAACTGACGTAGCCAGTCACAACTCCGGAAGGGACTAGGAAAAAAATAAATAAATAAAAAAACTATGTACGTAACCAGGCACAACTCCAGCTGAAACCACGAAAAAAAAATGGAAAAGGAAACTACGGACGTATCCAGTCGCAGAACCGGAAGGAACCAGGAAAAAATGGAAAAATAAATAAAAAAAACTATGAACGTAACCATTCACAACTCCGGAAGAAACAAGAAAAAAAAGGAAGTGAAAACTACGCACGTAGCCAGTCAAAACTCTGGAAGGAACCAGGAAAAAAAAAAGAAAAAATAAATAAAAAACCTACGGTCGTAGCCAGTCACAACTGCGGAAGGAACCAGGAAAGAAAAAGAAAAAAAACCAGGAACGTAACCAGTCACAAATCCGGAAAGAACCAGGAAAAAAAAGAACATAAAACTACGGACATAGCCAGTCACAACTCCGGAAGGAACCAGGAAAAAAAAGGAAAAATAAATAAAAAAAACTATGAACGTATCCAGGCACAACTCCGGAAGGAACCAGTAAAAAAAAGGGAAAAAAAACTGCGAACGTTGGCAGTCACAACTCCGGAAGGATCCAGGAAAAAAGAAGAAAAAATAAATAAAAAAACTGCGGACGTAGCCAGTCACAACTTCGGAAGGAACCAGGAAAAAAATAAATAAATAAAAAAACTATGGACGTAAGCAGGCACAACTCCGAAAGGAACCAGGAAAAAAAAATAAATAAAAAAACTGCGGACGTAGCCAGTCATAACTCCGGAAGGAACCAGGAAAAAAATAAATAGATAACAAATCTATGGACGTAACCAGGCACAACTCCAGCAGAATCCACGAAAAAAAATGGAAATAAAAAATAAGGACGTAGCCAGTCACAGCTCCGGAAGGAACCAGGAAAGAAAGGGAAAAATAAATAAAAAAAACTATGAATGTAACCAGGCACAACTCTGGAAGGAACCAGAAAAAAAAGAAAATGAAAACTACGCACGTAGCCAGTCAAAACTGCGGAAGGAACCAGGAAAGAAAAAGAAAAAAAAACCACGAACGAAACCAAACACAAATCCGGAAAGAACCAGGAAAAATAAAGAACAAAATACTACGGACGTAGCCAGTCACAACTCCGGTAGGGAACAGTAAAAAAAGAGAAGAATAAAATAAAAAAACTACGGACGTAACCAAGCACAACTTTGGAAGCAACCAGGAAAAAAAACTACGGACGTAGCCAGTCACAACTCCGGAAGGAACAAGGAAAAAAAAGGAAAAAAAACTACGATCGTAGGCAGTCACAACTCCAGAAGGAACCAGGAAAAAAAAAAGAAAATGTATATAAAAAAAACTATGGACATTGCCAGTCACAACTTCGGAAGGAACCAGGAAAAAAATAAATAAATAAAAAAACTATGAACGTAACCAGGCACAACTCCAACAGAAACCACGAAAAAAAATGGAAAAAAAAAATACGGACGTAGCCAGTCACAGCTCCGGAAGGAACCAGGAAAAAAATGCAGTGAAAACTACGCACGTAGCCAGTCAAAACTGCGGAAGAAACCAGGAAAGGAAAGAAAAAAAAACCAAGAACGTAATGAAACAACAATCCGGAAAGAACCACGAAAAATAAAGAACAAAAAACAACGGACGTAGCCAGTCACAACTCCGGAAGGGACTAGGAAAAAAATAAATAAATAAAAAAACTATGTACGTAACCAGGCACAACTCCAGCTGAAACCACGAAAAAAAAATGGAAAAGGAAACTACGGACGTATCCAGTCACAGAACCGGAAGGAACCAGGAAAAAATGGAAAAATAAAAAAAAAAACTATGAACGTAACCATTCACAACTACGGAACAAACAAGAAAAAAAAGGAAGTGAAAACTACGCACGTAGCCAGTCAATACTCTGGAAGGAAACAGGAAAAAAAAAAGAAAAAATAAATAAAAAACCTACGGTCGTAGCCAGTCACAACTGCGGAAGGAACCAGGAAAGAGAAAGAAAAAAAACCAGGAACATAACCAGTCACAAATCCGGAAAGAACCAGGAAAAAAAAAGAACATAAAACTACGGACATAGCCAGTCACAACTCCGGAAGGAACCAGGAAAAAAAAGGAAAAATAAATAAAAAAAATTATGAACGTATCCAGGCACAACTCCGGAAGAAACCAGAAAAAAAAGAAAATGAAAACTACGCACGTAGCCAGTCAAAACTCTGGAAGGAACCAGGAAAAAAAATGAATAAAAACCACGAACGTAACCAAACACAAAGCCGGAAAGAACCAGGAAAAAAGAAGAACAAAAAACTACGGACATAGCCAGTCACAACTCCGGAAGTGACCAGTAAAAAAAAGAAGAAGAAAATAAAAAAACAATGGACGTAGCCAGTCACAACTCCGGAAGGAACCAGGAAAAAAAAGGGAAAAAAAACTGCGAACGTTGGCAGTCACAACTCCGGAAGGAACCAGGAAAAAAGAAGAAAAAATAAATAAAAAAACTGCGGACGTAGCCAGACATAACTCCGGAAGGAACCAGGAAAAAAATAAATAGATAAGAAATCTATGGACGTAACCAGGCACAACTCCAGCAGAATCCACGAAAAAAAATGGAAATAAAAAATAAGGACGTAGCCAGTCACAGCTCCGGAAGGAACCAGGAAAGAAAGGGAAAAATAAATAAAAAAAACTATGAATGTAACCAGGCACAACTCTGGAAGGAACCAGAAAAAAAAGAAAATGAAAACTACGCACGTAGCCAGTCAAAACTGCGGAAGGAACCAGGAAAGAAAAAGAAAAAAAAACCACGAACGAAACCAAACACAAATCCGGAAAGAACCAGGAAAAATAAAGAAAAAAAACTACGGACGTAGCCAGTCACAACTCCGGTAGGAAACAGTAAAAAAAAAGAAGAATAAAATAAAAAACTACGGACGTAACCAGGCACAACTCTGGAAGCAACCAGGAAAAAAAATCTACGGACCTAGCCAGTCACAACTCCGGAAGGAACCAGGAAAAAAAAGGAAAAAAACTACGATCGTAGGCAGTCACAACTCCAGAAGCAACCAGGAGAAAAAAAAGAAAAAGTATTTAAAAAAAACTATGGACGTTGCCACTCACAACTTCGGAAGGAACCAGGAAAAAAATAAATAAATAAAAAAACTATGAAAGTAACCAGGCACAACTCCAGCAGAAACCACGAAAAAAAATGGAAAAAAAAAATACGAACGTAGCCAGTCACAGCTCCGGAAGGAACCAGGAAAAAAATGCAGTGAAAACTACGCACGTAGCCAGTCAAAACTCTGGAAGGAAACAGGAAAAAAAAAAGAAAAAATAAATAAAAAACCTACGGTCGTAGCCAGTCACAACTGCGGAAGGAACCAGGAAAGAGAAAGAAAAAAAACCAGGAACATAACCAGTCACAAATCCGGAAAGAACCAGGAAAAAAAAAGAACATAAAACTACGGACATAGCCAGTCACAACTCCGGAAGGAACCAGGAAAAAAAAGGAAAAATAAATAAAAAAAATTATGAACGTATCCAGGCACAACTCCGGAAGGAACCAGAAAAAAAAGAAAATGAAAACTACGCACGTAGCCAGTCAAAACTCTGGAAGGAACCAGGAAAAAAAATGAATAAAAACCACGAACGTAACCAAACACAAAGCCGGAAAGAACCAGGAAAAAAGAAGAACAAAAAACTACGGACATAGCCAGTCACAACTCCGGAAGGGACCAGTAAAAAAAAGAAGAAGAAAATAAAAAAACAATGGACGTAGCCAGTCACAACTCCGGAAGGAACCAGGAAAAAAAAGGGAAAAAAAACTGCGAACGTTGGCAGTCACAACTCCGGAAGGAACCAGGAAAAAAGAAGAAAAAATAAATAAAAAAACTGCGGACGTAGCCAGTCACAACTTCGGAAGGAACCAGGAAAAAAATAAATAAATAAAAAAACTATGGACGTAAGCAGGCACAACTCCGAAAGGAACCAGGAAAAAAAAATAAATAAAAAAACTGCGGACGTAGCCAGTCATAACTCCGGAAGGAACCAGGAAAAAAATAAATAGATAACAAATCTATGGACGTAACCAGGCACAACTCCAGCAGAATCCAAGAAAAAAAATGGAAATAAAAAATAAGGACGTAGCCAGTCACAGCTCCGGAAGGAACCAGGAAAGAAAGGGAAAAATAAATAAAAAAAACTATGAATGTAACCAGGCACAACTCTGGAAGGAACCAGAAAAAAAAGAAAATGAAAACTACGCACGTAGCCAGTCAAAACTGCGGAAGGAACCAGGAAAGAAAAAGAAAAAAAAACCACGAACGAAACCAAACACAAATCCGGAAAGAACCAGGAAAAATAAAGAACAAAAAACTACGGACGTAGCCAGTCACAACTCCGGTAGGGAACAGTAAAAAAAAAGAAGAATAAAATAAAAAAACTACGGACGTAACCAAGCACAACTTTGGAAGCAACCAGGAAAAAAAACTACGGACGTAGCCAGTCACAACTCCGGAAGGAACAAGGAAAAAAAAGGAAAAAAAACTACGATCGTAGGCAGTCACAACTCCAGAAGGAACCAGGAAAAAAAAAAGAAAATGTATATAAAAAAAACTATGGACGTTGCCAGTCACAACTTCGGAAGGAACCAGGAAAAAAATAAATAAATAAAAAAACTATGAACGTAACCAGGCACAACTCCAACAGAAACCACGAAAAAAAATGGAAAAAAAAAATACGAACGTAGCCAGTCACAGCTCCGGAAGGAACCAGGAAAAAAATGCAGTGAAAACTACGCACGTAGCCAGTCAAAACTGCGGAAGAAACCAGGAAAGAAAAGAAAAAAAAACCAAGAACGTAATGAAACAACAATCCGGAAAGAACCACGAAAAATAAAGAACAAAAAACAACGGACGTAGCCAGTCACAACTCCGGAAGGGACTAGGAAAAAAATAAATAAATAAAAAAACTATGTACGTAACCAGGCACAACTCCAGCTGAAACCACGAAAAAAAAATGGAAAAGGAAACTACGGACGTATCCAGTCACAGAACCGGAAGGATCCAGGAAAAAATGGAAAAATAAAAAAAAAAACTATGAACGTAACCATTCACAACTACGGAAGAAACAAGAAAAAAAAGGAAGTGAAAACTACGCACGTAGCCAGTCAAAACTCTGGAAGGAAACAGGAAAAAAAAAAGAAAAAATAAATAAAAAACCTACGGTCGTAGCCAGTCACAACTGCGGAAGGAACCAGGAAAGAGAAAGAAAAAAAACCAGGAACATAACCAGTCACAAATCCGGAAAGAACCAGGAAAAAAAAAGAACATAAAACTACGGACATAGCCAGTCACAACTCCGGAAGGAACCAGGAAAAAAAAGGAAAAATAAATAAAAACAATTATGAACGTATCCAGGCACAACTCCGGAAGGAACCAGAAAAAAAAGAAAATGAAAACTACGCACGTAGCCAGTCAAAACTCTGGAAGGAACCAGGAAAAAAAATGAATAAAAACCACGAACGTAACCAAACACAAAGCCGGAAAGAACCAGGAAAAAAGAAGAACAAAAAACTACGGACATAGCCAGTCACAACTCCGGAAGGGACCAGTAAAAAAAAGAAGAAGAAAATAAAAAAACAATGGACGTAGCCAGTCACAACTCCGGAAGGAACCAGGAAAAAAAAGGGAAAAAAAACTGCGAACGTTGGCAGTCACAACTCCGGAAGGAACCAGGAAAAAAGAAGAAAAAATAAATAAAAAAACTGCGGACGTAGCCAGTCACAACTTCGGAAGGAACCAGGAAAAAAATAAATAAATAAAAAAACTATGGACGTAAGCAGGCACAACTCCGAAAGGAACCAGGAAAAAAAAATAAATAAAAAAACTGCGGACGTAGCCAGTCATAACTCCGGAAGGAACCAGGAAAAAAATAAATAGATAACAAAACTATGGACGTAACCAGGCACAACTCCAGCAGAATCCACGAAAAAAAATGGAAATAAAAAATAAGGACGTAGCCAGTCACAGCTCCGGAAGGAACCAGGAAAGAAAGGGAAAAATAAATAAAAAAAACTATGAAAGTAACCAGGCACAACTCTGGAAGGAACCAGAAAAAAAAGAAAATGAAAACTACGCACGTAGCCAGTCAAAACTGCGGAAGGAACCAGGAAAGAAATAGAAAAAAAAACCACGAACGAAACCAAACACAAATCCGGAAAGAACCTGGAAAAATAAAGAACAAAAAACTACGGACGTAGCCAGTCACAACTCCGGTAGGGAACAGTAAAAAAAAAGAAGAATAAAATAAAAAAACTACGGACGTAACCAAGCACAACTCTGGAAGCATTCAGGAAAAAAAAACCACGGACGTAACCAGTCACAACTCCGGAAGGAACAAGGAATAAAAAGGAAAAAAAACTACGATCGTAGGCAGTCACAACTCCAGAAGGAACAAGGAAAAAAAAAGAAAATGTATATAAAAAAAACTATGGACGTTGCCAGTCACAACTTCGGAAGGAACCAGGAAAAAAATGTAGTGAAAACTACGCACGTAGCCAGTCAAAACTACGGAAGAATCCAGGAAAAAAAAGAAAAAAAAACCAAGAACGTAATCAAACAACAATCCAGAAAGAACCACGAAAAATAAAGAAGAAAAAAGAACGGACGTAGCAAGTCACAACTCCGGAAGGGACTAGGAAAAAAATAAATAAATAAAAAAACTATGTACGTAACCAGGCACAACTCCAGCTGAAACCACGAAAAAAAAATGGAAAAGGAGACTACGGACGTATCCAGTCTCAGAACCGGAAGGAACCAGGAAAAAATTGAAAAATAAAAAAAAAAAACTATGAACGTAACCATTCACAACTACAGAAGAAACAAGAAAAAAAAGGAAGTGAAAACTACGCACGTAGCCAGTCAAAACTCTGGAAGGGACAAGGAAAAAAAATGAATAAAAACCACGAACGTAACCAAACACAAATCCGGAAGGAACCAGGAAAAAAAAAACTACGAACGTTGGCAGTCAAAACTCCGGAAGGAACCAGGAAATAAGAAGAAAAAATAAATATAAAAACTATGGACTTAGCCAGTCACAACTCCGGAAGAAACCAGGAAAAAAAAAAATAAATAAATAAACTATGGACGTAACCAGGTACAATTCCGTAAGGAACCAGGAAAAAAAAATAAATAAAAAAACTGCGGACGTAGCCAGTCACTACTCCGGAAGGAACCAGGAAAAAAACAAATAAATAAAAAAACTATGAACGTAACCAGGCACAACTCCAGCAGAAACCACGAAAAAAAAAATGGAAAAAAAAACTACGGACGTAGCCAGTGAGAGCTCCGGAAGGAACCAGGAAAGAAAGGGAAAAATAAATAAAAAAAACTATGAACGTAACCAGGCACAACTCCGGAAGTAACCAGAAAAAAAAGAAAATGTAAACTACGCACATAAGCAGTCAAAACTGCGGAAGGAACCAGGAAAGAAAAAGAAAAAAAAACCACGAATGAAACCAAACACAAATCCGGAAAGAACCAGGAAAAATAAAGAACAAAAAACTACGCACGTAGCCTGTCAAAACTCTGGAAGGAACCAGAAAAACAAGAAAATGAAAACTACGCACGTAGCCAGTCAAAACTCTGGAAGGGACCAGAAAAAAAAATGAATAAAAACCACGAACGTAACCAAACACAACTCCGGAAGGGACCAGTAAAAAAAAGAAGAAGAGAATAAAAAAACAACGGACGTAGCCAGTCACAACTCCGGAAGGAACCAGGAAAAAAAAAAGAAAAAGTAAATAAAAAAACTACGGACTTATCCAGTCACAACTCCAGAAGGAACCAGGAAAAAAATAAATAAATAAATAAACTATGGACGTAACCAGGCACAATTCCGTAAGGAACCAGGAAAAAAAAATAAATAAAAAAACTGCGGACGTAGCCAGTCACTACTCCGGAAGGAACCAGGAAAAAAACAAATAAATAAAAAAACTATGAACGTAACCAGGCACAACTCCAGCAGAAACCACGAAAAAAAAAATGGAAAAAAAAACTACGGACGTAGCCAGTGAGAGCTCCGGAAGGAACCAGGAAAGAAAGGGAAAAATAAATAAAAAAAACTATGAACGTAACCAGGCACAACTCCGGAAGTAACCAGAAAAAAAAGAAAATGTAAACTACGCACATAAGCAGTCAAAACTGCGGAAGGAACCAGGAAAGAAAAAGAAAAAAAAACCACGAATGAAACCAAACACAAATCCGGAAAGAACCAGGAAAAATAAAGAACAAAAAACTACGAACGTAGGCAGTCACAACTCCGGAAGGAACCAGGAAATAAAAAAGAAAAAGTAAATAAAAAAACTACGGACTTATCCAGTCACAACTCCAGAAGGAACCAGGAAAAAAATAAATAAATAAAAAAACTATGGACGTAACCAGGCACAACTCCGAAAGGAACCAGGAAAAAAAAGTAAATAAAAAAACTGCGGACGTAGCCAGTCACAACACCGGAAGGAACCAGGAAAGAAATAAATATATAAAAAAACTATGAACGTAACCAGGCACAACTCCAGCAGAAACCACGAAAAAAAAAATGGAAAAAAAAACTACGGACGTAGCCAGTCACTACTTCGGAAGGAACCAGGAAAAAAACAAATAAATAAAAGAACTATGGACGTAACCAGGCACAACTCAAGCAGAAACCACGAAAAAAAAATGGAAAAAAAAAATACGGACGTAGCCAGTCAGAGCTCCGGAAGGAACCAGGAAAGAAAGGGAAAAATAAATAAAAAAAAACTATGAACGTAACCAGGCACAACTCCGGAAGGAACCAGAAAAAAAGGAAAAAAAACTACGAACGTAGGCAGTCACAACTCCGAAAGGAACCAGGAAATAAAAAAGAAAAAGTAAATAAAAAAACTACGGACTTATCCAGTCACAACTCCGGAAGGAACCAGGAAAAAAATAAATAAATAAAAAAACTATGGACGTAACCAGGCACAACTCCAGCAGAAACCACGAAAAAAAAAATGGAAAAAAAAAACGACGGACGTAGCCAGTCACAGCTCCGGAAGGAACCAGGAAGAAAAAGGAAAAATATATAAGAAAAACTATGAACGTAACCAGGCAGAACTCCGGAAGGAACCAGAAAAAAAAGAATATGAAAACTACGCACGTATCCAGTCAAAACTGCGGAAGGAACCAGGAAAAACAAAAGGAAAAAGAAACTACGAACGTAGGCAGTCACAACTCCGTAAGGAACCAGGGAAAAAAAATGAAAAAATAAATAAAAATCTACGGACGTAACCAGGCACAATTCCGGAAGGTACCAGGAAAAAAAAACTACGGCCGTAACCAGTCACAATTCCGGAATAAACCTGAAACTACTACGGACGTAACCAGAAATAAATAAGAGTAATTAAGAAGTAATTAAGAAATATGTAAGTGGAAACTAAGAAACAACTAATACGTTTCTGGGAGAGAAACAGACGCAACTCGTACAATACAATACAATAATAATAGTAGCATTCATAAGTTTCTTCTTAATTATAGAAACAGTATAAATAATTTTTTTTGTTAACTATAATCATAATAATACGTATAATAATAGTAAGAATAGGGATATTGGTAATAATCTTTACACAGTAATAATTATTTTGATATTAGTAATAAGAATAAGCACTACAATGTAATAACATAACTACAGCAGGTAAAAATAGAATATATCTTGAGAAAAAGTGGCGGACAAATGTACGTACTGTAAATGTTTGTATTAATTAATGTGTTGACATAATTTAATGTATTAACACGTTTAATGCTATGGTGGAGAGAAATTGCGAACAACTAGGGCTTCGGAGACTACTGCGTCAACATCCACGCTAGATGATGCGATGAACTGTTTATTTCTTACTTTTATTAAATAAGCAATATTCTGTTTCTCTGAACATTACATATAAAAATTTTTACACCAATCATTTAAAATATTTTCAATGCTTTCTTAATATAACGATGATTCTAATAATATTATTATATTATTATAATAATATTATTATATTATTATAATAGAGAAAAAATAAATATTACATTTCGTAAAGCGTTTCATAGCACGTAAGATGCGTTAGATTAAATAGTTTTCAGTCAATCTTCGTCGATCGATAATGACAACAAGGAAGGGCCATTGGAAGGACAATACGGGATACCACGTCAGTCTCCTTTCGTACTCCGAGGTGTAAACGTCGAAATGATATCTTTCCTTACCGCTACATTCACTCGTCATATAGACACAGTCATTTTATAATTATTTAAACAATGTACATACACTCGTAGTACGATGAGACATTAATTAAATAATTTTACATTTCGTAAAGCGTTTCATAACACGTAAGATGCGTTAGATTAAATAGTTTTCAGTGAACCTTCGTCGATCGATAATAACAACAAGAAAGGATCATTCGAAGGACGATACGAGATACCACGTCAGTCTCCTTTCGTTCTCCGTGGTGTAAACGTCGAAATGATATCTCTCCGTACAGATACATTCACTCATCATATAGACACAGTCATTTTATAATTATTTAAACAATGTACATATACTCGTAGTAAGATGAGACAATAATTAAATAATTTTACATTTCGTAAGGCGTTTCATAGCACGTAAGATGCTTTAGATAAAATAGTTTTCAGTGAACCTTCGTCGATCGATAATGACAACAAGAAAGGACCATTGGAAGGACGACACGAGGTACCACGTCAGTCTCCTTTCATACTTCGAGGTGTAAACGTCGAAATGATATCTTTCCTTACCGCTACATTCACTACTTTTGGACATACGGTCATTTTATAATTATTTAATCAACGTACATACACTAGTAGTTCGATGTGACATTAATTAAATAATTTTACATTTCGTAAAGCGTTTCATAGCACGTAAGATGCTTTAGATAAAATAGTTTTCAGTCAGCCTTCGTCGATCGATAATGACAACAAGAAAGGACCATTGGAAGGACGACACGAGGTACCACGTCAGTCTCCTTTCATACTTCGAGGTGTAAACGTCGAAATGATATCTTTCCTTACCGCTACATTCACTACTTTTGGACATACGGTCATTTTATAATTATTTAATCAACGTACATACACTAGTAGTTCGATGTGACATTAATTAAATAATTTTACATTTCGTAAAGCGTTTCATAGCACGTAAGACGCGTTTGATAAAATAGTTTTCAGTCAGCCTTCGTCGATCGATAATAACAACAACAAAGGACCATTGGAAGGACGATACGAGATACCACGTCAGTCTCCTTTCGTACTTCGAGGTGTAAACGTCGAAATGATATCTTTCCTTACCGCTACATTCACTACTTTTGGACATACGGTCATTTTATAATTATTTAAACAATGTACATACACTCGTAGTACGATGTGACATTAATTAAATAATTTTACATTTCGTAAAGCGTTTCATAGCACGTAAGACGCGTTTGATAATATAGTTTTCAGTCAGCCTTCATCGATCGATAATGACAACAACAAAGGACCATTGGAAGGACGATACGAGATACCACGTCAGTCTCCTTTCTTTATGTATTCCAACATAATTAGCAAAGTAAAATAAATGTACATTAACGTCTGGTAAGATATGAAAAGAAAAAATTTTTAAATCGGATAAAGACATGCAGCCATTCGCTCGATAATATTTGCATTATAAGATTTAC
Organism: Vespa crabro; assembly: GCF_910589235.1. Taxonomy (NCBI): domain Eukaryota; kingdom Metazoa; phylum Arthropoda; class Insecta; order Hymenoptera; family Vespidae; genus Vespa; species Vespa crabro. The sequence goes on along the minus strand of NC_060970.1, from coordinate 5,771,807 downwards.
AATTAGACTTTGCAAGTATTAACGACCCAGGTCCCACCACGTGGAGGTTGCTGCAATTGGAGACCCACGGGCTAACGGTGACTCTACTCTAAAATCCGCGTTCCGCGATACCGATCCGCCATACCTTTCCGCTTCAATGCATTGGCTTCTTAACTAACAGGGTATGTGTAGCTTTAGCTACTACACACCTCTTACAGATAGCTCCACCATTAGCACCGTCTGCTTCAGACATAACGGATAAATAAGCACCTCTGAATTCGTGCTTTCCGAATATCGAACAATCAAAGCGCACTCCTTAGAAATACTAATCGCGTCGCGACACTCACTTGTGTGTTATAATTACGTAGATTCTACTATTAAACCGAAATTCGCGAAGTACCCACATCGAAATATTAAAAAAATCAAACGAAGTTCACGGTAGGACCTTTAATCGCGCCCGAACACCCACGCGAGTGTTAGAAAAACGGTGACTCTATTCTAAATTCGCGTTTTCGATACGAACAATCAAACGAAATATAATCGCGCCCGAGAACACCCACGCCTGTGCCCGCCGACACGCGCGCCAGTGTCCTTCCTATCCTTCCCGTAATCACGCGTAGAAATCGATGCTGAATCCTGCCATGCGATCCATCATCCGGCCGAAGATGAATCTATCCCTCGACGACCTATCCTGTAAAAAAAGAAGCTTAGGGGAAAATAAGAGAAAGCAAAAAAATATATAAAATAAAACATAATATATACATAGATTATAAATAGAAAATAAACATATATAAATAAATAAGAAAGCTAGAGAAAGAAACAAAAAAAGGGAAGCTATGTACGATGCTGAAACAGCAGACCGCACTATTCCATGGATCCTACCTAAGACCTATAAATCATAATTAATAAAAATATATTAAAAACATAATTAAAAACATATTTAATAACATAATTAAAAACATAATTGAACACATAATTAATAATATAAATAAAAAGAAACAACATAAATAAATATTAAGAAAATACAATTAAAAGGAAATAACATATTGATAACATAATTGAAAACATAATTGAAAAATGAAAATATGAGATAGAAAAGAGAGCCAGAGAACAAAACGAGTGCCGGAGAATGTAAAGAGAGCCAGAGAACGAAAAAAGAGCCCCAGAAAGAGAAGAAAAGAAAAACAACTCCACACGATGCTGAGACAGCAACCCGCACAGAGGCCCACACCCATGGGCCCCTCCCATGGGTTCCACCCGAGACTATGAATCATAATTAATAAGAGTGTATTAATGACATAGAAAATAAAAACAAGAAAAATATGAGATAGAAAAGAGAGCCGCATATAGATAAAAGAATAGAAGTAGTTCTACATGGTGAGACAGCAACCCGCATAAAGGCCCTCACCCATGGGCCCATCCCATGGATCCCAACCGAGATATATAAAGGATAACTGATGAGAGTAAATTAGAATAAATAGTAATGACAGTGAAGAGAATTTTCTTTGCGTTTCAACTTTAAATCGATAATATATCTATTAATAAATAATATATAGTAATACATGTATATGATCTTTATAACGTTGCTAAGAAAATCCTATTGTTTAAATATTAATTAATCATAATTTACGTGTATTGTATATTATTTAAATGTTAAGAGAATCTTCTTTATTAATTATTCCTTCCCGTGTTCGCGATCCCACGACCTGGAACTAGCTGAAAAGAAATAAGGAAAAAGAAAAGAATATGTATATATATAAATTGATTATACGAACGATAAAATTCTGGATTTAAATTAATTAAACTTAACAAAAATAAAAGATTAATTAACAAAAAAAATTAAATGTGCTGAATACTGATCTAAAGAAATATTATTTTCTCTGAAAGAAATATTGTATTACTTGTACATTTTATAGATATATGATTTTAATATAGAACTTGATTTTATTAAAATAAAATTATGAATTGAATTGAACTTTAGAAAAGAAAAAATGTGCAAAATTTATCAATCGACTTTAACGTAAAATTTGATTTTATTAAACTAGAATCATAAATTCAATTAAATTTTAAAAAAAGTTTAATATTAAAAAGGCATAAAATATGAAATAATCTTATTTGCGTACGCGTGGCAGTGTGGGAATATTATTTACGGAAAGTTACTTCGTCTCAGTTTTTTAAATTTACATCCCTACACCCATCACCATAAGAGCATTTTGAGTGACAACATGGTAAAATTAAAATAATAACATGGTAAAACTAAGAGCCATTCTCGAAAGTTCCTAGTGAACCTTCGAAAATAACTCAATAGCCTAATAGTTGTCCTCATGTTGTCTTCGGCATATAGCCTCTTCTTTGCTTCGTGCCTCAACCTAATCGATTATCACTCTAAAACTATAACGACAAAATTTGATTCCAAATTCTAAGATATGAAAGAAAACCCTAATACAACCCTAACGCATCTGAAAACTTATTATTCTTTCGAAAGATACTTTTTCGCAGCATGGGAGAAATTAAATATTAATTATAAAAAAATTAAAAATTAGATAATAGTATATTAATTGCTGAAAATCCTGAGCTAAAAATTAATTAATTTATCATCTAGGCTTACGGACTACGTCTCTTTGTTTTTTAGCAATCATTCTACTCGATTTTTATCTTTCAAAACAAATGACTCTATCGAGACTTTTTTTGTATCAATTTAAATCGATTAAATATTTAATTAATAATTATTTAAAAATATAAAGCAAACCCTTGGACGTTCCTTCTTACAAACGAATATTTTAATTATTGTAATAAAATCATCCATAGTTTCGTTTGTAATCCAGAGACTATCCATCGCGAGTGTCTTCTTACTCGTTCTTTATTAGAACGTATGAATATCGATTCTTTGCATATTTCCGCGCGAGTAAAATATTTAAAAATGTATTAAAATATTCAAAATCTCAAATAACTATAAACGCGTTTGAGCAAGAAGACCCTATCCTGATCTAATAAATAAATGAAAAAATAAGAAACCATTCACGAATAAATCTCCGAAGAAATTTACTCGTGGTCACTCAATGCTCTTCTACTAATTAATTACAACCAATCACCCGTGCCGATTCGGACCTTTCGTCCTCGACATGATTGAGTGATTGGAGGGATTTAAAAATTCACTCACTACTTAAGAAGTTCTGCGATGGCTCCAAAACACTCGTTCAGGTCGTAATTGAGAGAGGACGATTCGTATGTGGTTGAAAATTAGGTAGGTCGACATCGAAGTTGATCAAGAATCTCTTCAATGATGCACTGACTCTATATCGCGATAGTTATTTTTTAACGAACGATCACTGAATTTAATTCGCGAAACTCTACTGACTTTATAAATACAGCCTATGCGACTGTTAAAAAATTAATTAATTGCGAACAAACACTGACTCTAACGACTGCATTGCACGCAGACGTTGCAAAAACTTTTGCTTTTTAAATCGCGAAACGCGAACGAACAAACACTGCTTCTACTTCGTTATATTCATATTTAAGCAATACAAGATAACATCGTTGGTTCCCGAGCGATTGCAATGACGAACTGAAACAACAAAATAAAAACAAAATTAATAATATCATGGTAATAATAAGAAACTGTATAAATTATTGAAGTAACGTAAGATATAAAAATATATTTACCTTAATATTCGTTGATATTTGCAGCGAATACATCCTGAGATATTTTAGATGCTCACTCGTCAAAAGACAAAAGAAAAATGATTCAGTAATAAGGATTTCGAATATCTAATGTTTAAATAAATGAACTAATGTTTAAATATTACTATATTCTATCCCGCGTGCTATAAAAATCGTATAGATAATTATAAAATTATCGGTAATGTTAATTAATAAGCTTTAGCGTTTAGAAAAGAGAATAACGAAGTGCACAGGTCGGAGTGCTAGAGAAAACTAAGTCGCGAACTGTCAAAGTCGTGTAAAAATGCGATTATGTTTATATTACCAGAGAAAACCGGTCCGAAATTAAAATTTTTAAGTACTAGAAGTTTATATTAAAATTATTTTAATTCTAGCGAGCGAATCAGAATTTTTAATGTTTAAATAAATGAAGTATTGTTTAAATATTACTATATTCTATCCCGCGTGTTATAAAAATCGTATAGATAATTATAAAATTATCGGTAATGTTAATTAATAAGCTTTAGCGTTTAGAAAAGAGAATGACGAAGTGCACAGGTCGGAGTGCTAGAGAAAACTAAGTCGCGAACTGTCAAAGTCGTGTAAAAATGCGTTTATGTTTATATTACCAGAGAAAACCGGTCCGAAATTAAAATTTTTAAGTACTAGAAGGTTATACTAAAATTATTTTAATTCTAGCGAGCGAATCAGAATTTTTAATGTTTAAATAAATGAAGTATTGTTTAAATATTACTATATTCTATCCCGCGTGCTATAAAAATCGTATAGATAATTATAAAATTATCGATAATGTTAATTAATAAGCATTAGAGTTAAAAAAGAGAATGACGAAGTGCACAGGTCGGAGTGCTAGAGAAAACTAAGTCACGAACTATCAAAGTCGTGTATAAATGCGTTTATGTTTATATTACCAGAGAAATCCGGTCCGAAATTAAAATTTTTAAGTACTAGAAGTTTACATTAAAATTATTTTAAGCCTCGCTAGCAATTCAGAATTTTTAATGTTTAAATAATTGAACTATTGTTTAAATATTACTATATTCTATCCCGCGTGCTATAAAAATCGTATAGATAATTATAAAATTATCGGTAATGTTAATTAATAAGCTTTAGCGTTTAGAAAAGAGAATGACGAAGTGCACAGGTCGGAGTGCAAGAGAAAACTTACTCGCGAACTATCAAAGTCGTGTATAAATGCGTTTATGTTTATGTTACCAGAGAAAACAGCTCCGAAATTAAAATTTTTAAGTACAAGAAGGTTATACTAAAATTATATTAAGCTTCGCGAGCGAATCAGAATTTTTAATGTTTAAATAAATGAAGTATTGTTTAAATATTACTATATTCTATCCCGCGTGCTATAAAAATCGTATAGATAATTATAAAATTATCGATAACGTTAATTAATAAGCATTAGCGTTTAGAAAAGAGAATCACGAAGTGCACACACCGGAGTGCAAGAGAAAACTTACTCGCGAACTATCAAAGTCGTGTATAAATGCGTTTATGTTTATGTTACCAGAGAAAACAGCTCCGAAATTAAAATTTTTAAGTACTAGAAGGTTATACTAAAATTATATTAAGCTTCGCGAGCGAATCAGAATTTTTAATGTTTAAATAAATGAAGTATTTTTTAAATATTACTATATTCTATCCCGCGTGCTATAAAAATCGTATAGATAATTATAAAATTATCGGTAATGTTAATTAATAAGCTTTAGCGTTTAGAAAAGAGAATGACGAAGTGCACAGGTCGGAGTGCTAGAGAAAACTAAGTCGCGAACTGTCAAAGTCGTGTAAAAATGCGTTTATGTTTATATTACCAGAGAAAACCGGTCCGAAATTAAAATTTTTAAGTACTAGAAGTTTATATTAAAATTATTTTAATTCTAGCGAGCGAATCAGAATTTTTAATGTTTAAATAAATGAAGTATTGTTTAAATATTACTATATTCTATCCCGCGTGTTATAAAAATCGTATAGATAATTATAAAATTATCGGTAATGTTAATTAATAAGCTTTAGCGTTTAGAAAAGAGAATGACGAAGTGCACAGGTCGGAGTGCTAGAGAAAACTAAGTCGCGAACTGTCAAAGTCGTGTAAAAATGCGTTTATGTTTATATTACCAGAGAAAACCGGTCCGAAATTAAAATTTTTAAGTACTAGAAGGTTATACTAAAATTATATTAAGCTTCGCGAGCGAATCAGAATTTTTAATGTTTAAATAAATGAAGTATTGTTTAAATATTACTATATTCTATCCCGCGTGCTATAAAAATCGTATAGATAATTATAAAATTATCGGTAATGTTAATTAATAAGCTTTAGCGTTTAGAAAAGAGAATGACGAAGTGCACAGGTCGGAGTGCTAGAGAAAACTAAGTCGCGAACTATCAAAGTCGTGTATAAATGCGTTTATGTTTATATTACCAGAGAAAACCGGTCCGAAATTAAAATTTTTAAGTACTAGAAGGTTATACTAAAATTATATTAAGCTTCGCGAGTGAATCAGAATTTTTAATGTTTAAATAAATGAAGTATTGTTTAAATATTACTATATTCTATCCCGCGTGCTATAAAAATCGTATAGATAATTATAAAATTATCGGTAATGTTAATTAATAAGCTTTAGCGTTTAGAAAAGAGAATGACGAAGTGCACACACCGGAGTGCTAGAGAAAACTAAGTCGCGAACTGTCAAAGTCGTGTAAAAATGCGTTTATGTTTATATTACCAGAGAAAACCGGTCCGAAATTAAAATTTTTAAGTACTAGAAGGTTATACTAAAATTATATTAAGCTTCGCGAGCGAATCAGAACTTTTAATGATTAAATAAATGAAGTATTGTTTAAATATTACTATATTCTATCCCGCGTGCTATAAAAATCGTATAGATAATTATAAAATTATCGGTAATGTTAATTAATAAGCTTTAGCGTTTAGAAAAGAGAATGACGAAGTGCACAGGTCGGAGTGCTAGAGAAAACTAAGTCGCGAACTGTCAAAGTCGTGTAAAAATGCGTTTATGTTTATATTACCAGAGAAAACCGGTCCGAAATTAAAATTTTTAAGTACTAGAAGGTTATACTAAAATTATTTTAATTCTAGCGAGCGAATCAGAATTTTTAATGTTTAAATAAATGAAGTATTGTTTAAATATTACTATATTCTATCCCGCGTGCTATAAAAATCGTATAGATAATTATAAAATTATCGGTAATGTTAATTAATAAGCTTTAGCGTTTAGAAAAGAGAATGACGAAGTGCACAGGTCGGAGTGCTAGATAAAACTAAGTCGCGAACTGTCAAAGTCGTGTAAAAATGCGTTTATGTTTATATTACCAGAGAAAACCGGTCCGAAATTAAAATTTTTAAGTACTAGAAGGTTATACTAAAATTATATTAAGCTTCGCGAGCGAATCAGAACTTTTAATGATTAAATAAATGAAGTATTGTTTAAATATTACTATATTCTATCCCGCGTGCTATAAAAATCGTATAGATAATTATAAAATTATCGGTAATGTTAATTAATAAGCTTTAGCGTTTAGAAAAGAGAATGACGAAGTGCACAGGTCGGAGTGCTAGAGAAAACTAAGTCGCGAACTGTCAAAGTCGTGTAAAAATGCGTTTATGTTTATATTACCAGAGAAAACCGGTCCGAAATTAAAATTTTTAAGTACTAGAAGTTTACATTAAAATTATTTTAAGCCTCGCTAGCAATTCAGAATTTTTAATGTTTAAATAATTGAACTATTGTTTAAATATTACTATATTCTATCCCGCGTGCTATAAAAATCGTATAGATAATTATAAAATTATCGGTAATGTTAATTAATAAGCTTTAGCGTTTAGAAAAGAGAATGACGAAGTGCACAGGTCGGAGTGCAAGAGAAAACTTACTCGCGAACTATCAAAGTCGTGTATAAATGCGTTTATGTTTATATTACCAGAGAAATCCGGTCCGAAATTAAAATTTTTAAGTACTAGAAGTTTACATTAAAATTATTTTAAGCCTCGCTAGCAATTCAGAATTTTTAATGTTTAAATAATTGAACTATTGTTTAAATATTACTATATTCTATCCCGCGTGCTATAAAAATCGTATAGATAATTATAAAATTATCGATAACGTTAATTAATAAGCATTAGCGTTTAGAAAAGAGAATCACGAAGTGCACACACCGGAGTGCAAGAGAAAACTTACTCGCGAACTATCAAAGTCGTGTATAAATGCGTTTATGTTTATGTTACCAGAGAAAACAGCTCCGAAATTAAAATTTTTAAGTACTAGAAGGTTATACTAAAATTATATTAAGCTTCGCGAGCGAATCAGAATTTTTAATGTTTAAATAAATGAAGTATTGTTTAAATATTACTATATTCTATCCCGCGTGCTATAAAAATCGTATAGATAATTATAAAATTATCGGTAATGTTAATTAATAAGCTTTAGCGTTTAGAAAAGAGAATGACGAAGTGCACAGGTCGGAGTGCTAGAGAAAACTAAGTCGCGAACTGTCAAAGTCGTGTAAAAATGCGTTTATGTTTATATTACCAGAGAAAACCGGTCCGAAATTAAAATTTTTAAGTACTAGAAGGTTATACTAAAATTATATTAAGCTTCGCGAGCGAATCAGAATTTTTAATGTTTAAATAAATGAAGTATTGTTTAAATATTACTATATTCTATCCCGCGTGCTATAAAAATCGTATAGATAATTATAAAATTATCGGTAATGTTAATTAATAAGCTTTAGCGTTTAGAAAAGAGAATGACGAAGTGCACACACCGGAGTGCTAGAGAAAACTAAGTCGCGAACAGTCAAAGTCGTGTAAAAATGCGTTTATGTTTATATTACCAGAGAAAACCGGTCCGAAATTAAAATTTTTAAGTACTAGAAGGTTATACTAAAATTATATTAAGCTTCGCGAGCGAATCAGAATTTTTAATGTTTAAATAAATGAAGTATTGTTTAAATATTACTATATTCTATCCCGCGTGCTATAAAAATCGTATAGATAATTATAAAATTATCGGTAATGTTAATTAATAAGCTTTAGCGTTTAGAAAAGAGAATGACGAAGTGCACAGGTCGGAGTGCTAGAGAAAACTAAGTCGCGAACTATCAAAGTCGTGTATAAATGCGTTTATGTTTATATTACCAGAGAAAACCGGTCCGAAATTAAAATTTTTAAGTACTAGAAGGTTATACTAAAATTATATTAAGCTTCGCGAGTGAATCAGAATTTTTAATGTTTAAATAAATGAAGTATTGTTTAAATATTACTATATTCTATCCCGCGTGCTATAAAAATCGTATAGATAATTATAAAATTATCGGTAATGTTAATTAATAAGCTTTAGCGTTTAGAAAAGAGAATGACGAAGTGCACACACCGGAGTGCTAGAGAAAACTAAGTCGCGAACTGTCAAAGTCGTGTAAAAATGCGTTTATGTTTATATTACCAGAGAAAACCGGTCCGAAATTAAAATTTTTAAGTACTAGAAGGTTATACTAAAATTATATTAAGCTTCGCGAGCGAATCAGAATTTTTAATGTTTAAATAAATGAAGTATTGTTTAAATATTACTATATTCTATCCCGCGTGCTATAAAAATCGTATAGATAATTATAAAATTATCGGTAATGTTAATTAATAAGCTTTAGCGTTTAGAAAAGAGAATGACGAAGTGCACAGGTCGGAGTGCTAGAGAAAACTAAGTCGCGAACTGTCAAAGTCGTGTAAAAATGCGTTTATGTTTATATTACCAGAGAAAACCGGTCCGAAATTAAAATTTTTAAGTACTAGAAGGTTATACTAAAATTATTTTAATTCTAGCGAGCGAATCAGAATTTTTAATGTTTAAATAAATGAAGTATTGTTTAAATATTACTATATTCTATCCCGCGTGCTATAAAAATCGTATAGATAATTATAAAATTATCGGTAATGTTAATTAATAAGCTTTAGCGTTTAGAAAAGAGAATGACGAAGTGCACACACCGGAGTGCTAGAGAAAACTAAGTCGCGAACTGTCAAAGTCGTGTAAAAATGCGTTTATGTTTATATTACCAGAGAAAACCGGTCCGAAATTAAAATTTTTAAGTACTAGAAGGTTATACTAAAATTATATTAAGCTTCGCGAGCGAATCAGAATTTTTAATGTTTAAATAAATGAAGTATTGTTTAAATATTACTATATTCTATCCCGCGTGCTATAAAAATCGTATAGATAATTATAAAATTATCGGTAATGTTAATTAATAAGCATTAGCGTTTAGAAAAGAGAATGACGAAGTGCACAGGTCGGAGTGCTAGAGAAAACTAAGTCGCGAACTATCAAAGTCGTGTATAAATGCGTTTATGTTTATATTACCAGAGAAAACCGGTCCGAAATTAAAATTTTTAAGTACTAGAAGGTTATACTAAAATTATTTTAAGCTTCGCGAGCGAATCAGAATTTTTAATGTTTAAATAAATGAAGTATTGTTTAAATATTACTATATTCTATCCCGCGTGCTATAAAAATCGTATAGATAATTATAAAATTATTGATAATGTTAATTAATAAGCATTAGCGTGTAGAAAAGAGAATCACGAAGTGCACACACCGGAGTGCAAGAGAAAACTAAGTCGCGAACTATCAAAGTCGTGCATAAATGCGTTTATGTTTATATTACCAGAGAAAACCGGTCCGAAATTAAAATTTTTAAATACTAGAAGTTTATACTAAAATTATATTAAGCTTCGCGAGCGAATCAGAATTTTTAATGTTTAAATAAATGAAGTATTGTTTAAATATTACTATATTCTATCCCGCGTGCTATAAAAATCGTATAGATAATTATAAAATTATCGGTAATGTTAATTAATAAGCATTAGCGTTTAGAAAAGAGAATGACGAAGTGCACAGGTCGGAGTGCTAGAGAAAACTAAGTCGCGAACTATCAAAGTCGTGTATAAATGCGTTTATGTTTATATTACCAGAGAAAACCGGTCCGAAATTAAAATTTTTAAGTACTAGAAGGTTATACTAAAATTATATTAAGCTTCGCGAGCGAATCAGAATTTTTAATGTTTAAATAAATGAAGTATTGTTTAAATATTACTATAGTCTATCCCGCGTGCTATAAAAATCGTATAGATAATTATAAAATTATCGGTAATGTTAATTAATAAGCATTAGCGTTTAGAAAAGAGAATGACGAAGTGCACAGGTCGGAGTGCTAGAGAAAACTAAGTCGCGAACTATCAAAGTCGTGTATAAATGCGTTTATGTTTATATTACCAGAGAAAACCGGTCCGAAATTAAAATTTTTAAGTACTAGAAGGTTATACTAAAATTATATTAAGCTTCGCGAGCGAATCAGAATTTTTAATGTTTAAATAAAGGAAGTATTGTTTAAATATTACTATAGTCTATCCCGCGTGCTATAAAAATCGTATAGATAATTATAAAATTATCGGTAATGTTAATTAATAAGCATTAGCGTTTAGAAAAGAGAATGACGAAGTGCACAGGTCGGAGTGCTAGAGAAAACTAAGTCGCGAACTATCAAAGTCGTGTATAAATGCGTTTATGTTTATATTACCAGAGAAAACCGGTCCGAAATTAAAATTTTTAAGTACTAGAAGGTTATACTAAAATTATATTAAGCTTCGCGAGCGAATCAGAATTTTTAATGTTTAAATAAATGAAGTATTGTTTAAATATTACTATATTCTATCCCGCGTGCTATAAAAATCGTATAGATAATTATAAAATTATCGGTAATGTTAATTAATAAGCTTTAGCGTTTAGAAAAGAGAATGACGAAGTGCACAGGTCGGAGTGCTAGAGAAAACTAAGTCGCGAACTGTCAAAGTCGTGTAAAAATGCGTTTATGTTTATATTACCAGAGAAAACCGGTCCGAAATTAAAATTTTTAAGTACTAGAAGGTTATACTAAAATTATATTAAGCTTCGCGAGCGAATCAGAATTTTTAATGTTTAAATAAATGAAGTATTGTTTAAATATTACTATATTCTATCCCGCGTGCTATAAAAATCGTATAGATAATTATAAAATTATCGGTAATGTTAATTAATAAGCATTAGCGTTTAGAAAAGAGAATGACGAAGTGCACAGGTCGGAGTGCTAGATAAAACTAAGTCGCGAACTATCAAAGTCGTGTATAAATGCGTTTATGTTTATATTACCAGAGAAAACCGGTCCGAAATTAAAATTTTTAAGTACTAGAAGGTTATACTAAAATTATATTAAGCTTCGCGAGCGAATCAGAATTTTTAATGTTTAAATAAATGAAGTATTGTTTAAATATTACTATATTCTATCCCGCGTGCTATAAAAATCGTATAGATAATTATAAAATTATCGGTAATGTTAATTAATAAGCATTAGCGTTTAGAAAAGAGAATGACGAAGTGCACGGATCGGAGTGCTAGAGAAAACTAAGTCGCGAACTATCAAAGTCGTGTATAAATGCGTTTATGTTTATATTACCAGAGAAAACCGGTCCGAAATTAAAATTTTTAAGTACTAGAAGGTTATACTAAAATTATATTAAGCTTCGCGAGCGAATCAGAATTTTTAATGTTTAAATAAATGAAGTATTGTTTAAATATTACTATATTCTATCCCGCGTGCTATAAAAATCGTATAGATAATTATAAAATTATCGGTAATGTTAATTAATAAGCTTTAGCGTTTAGAAAACAGAATGACGAAGTGCACAGGTCGGAGTGCTAGAGAAAACTAAGTCGCGAACTGTCAAAGTCGTGTAAAAATGCGTTTATGTTTATATTACCAGAGAAAACCGGTCCGAAATTAAAATTTTTAAGTACTAGAAGGTTATACTAAAATTATATTAAGCTTCGCGAGCGAATCAGAATTTTTAATGTTTAAATAAATGAAGTATTGTTTAAATATTACTATATTCTATCCCGCGTGCTATAAAAATCGTATAGATAATTATAAAATTATCGGTAATGTTAATTAATAAGCATTAGCGTTTAGAAAAGAGAATGACGAAGTGCACAGGTCGGAGTGCTAGATAAAACTAAGTCGCGAACTATCAAAGTCGTGTATAAATGCGTTTATGTTTATATTACCAGAGAAAACCGGTCCGAAATTAAAATTTTTAAGTACTAGAAGGTTATACTAAAATTATATTAAGCTTCGCGAGCGAATCAGAATTTTTAATGTTTAAATAAATGATGTATTGTTTAAATATTACTATATTCTATCCCGCGTGCTATAAAAACCGTGTAGATAATTATAAAATTATCGGTAATGTTAATTAATAAGCTTTAGCGTTTAGAAAAGAGAATGACGAAGTGCACAGGTCGGAGTGCTAGAGAAAACTAAGTCGCGAACTATCAAAGTCGTGTATAAATGCGTTTATGTTTATATTACCAGAGAAAACCGGTCCGAAATTAAAATTTTTAAGTACTAGAAGTTTATATTAGAATTATTTTAAGTCTCGCGCGCGATTCAGACTTTTTATTGTTTAAATAAATGAAGTATTGTTTAAATAATACTCTATTCTATCCCGCGAGCTATAAAAACCATGTAGATAATTATAAAATTACCGAAAATATTAATTTATAAGTTTTAGCGTTTAGAAAAGAGAATCACGAAGTGCACACGTCGGAGTGCAAGAGGAATCTAAGTCGCGAACTGTCAAAGTCGTGAAAAGATGCGTTTATGTTTATATTACCAGAGAAAACCGCTCCGAAATTAAAACTTTTAAGTACTCGAAGTTTATAATAAAATTATTTTAACCCTCGCGAGCAATTCAGAATTTTTAATGTTTAAATAAATGTACTATTGTTTAATTATTACTTTTTCTTTCTCGCGTGCAGTAAAAATCGTTTAAATTATTATAAAGTTATCGTAATTATTAATTTATTAGTTTCCACGTGTATGAAAGGAAAGTGCCGATGTGCTGTGTTCGTATTGCTACTAGAGACCAACTCGGTTATTATCAGACTTAATCAAAGTACCGTTTATGTTTTTCCTGCACAGTGCCAACAACTGCGAGATATAATTTTGAAGTACATTTTAGATTAGAATTATTTTAAGTTTCTCGCTCGTTTCTGTCTTTTTAATATGTAATATTTTATATTGTTTTATCGCATTTCGCGTATATCGTATACTGTTTATATTATTAATTAAAAGTCGTATCTGTAAAATTATTAAATGTAGTCGTACGGGAGAGATTGCATTTCGTCGTTTATTCCTTGATGTACGAAAGGAGACCCGAGGTTGTCATATTGTCCTTCGAAAGGTCCTTTTTTTAGCATTATCGATCGGCAAAGGTTGATTAAAAACTATTTTATCTAACGCTTCTTACGTGCTATGAAACGCTATACGAAATATAAAATTATTTAATTAATGTCTCATCGTACTACGAGTGTATCTACATTGTTTAAATAATTATAAAATGACTGTATGTCTAAAAGGGGTGCATGTAGCGGTAAGGAAAGCTATCATTTCGTCGTTTACACCTCGGAGTACGAAACGAGACTGACGTGGTATCTCGTATCGCTCTTCCAATGGTCCTTCTCGTTGGCATTATCAATGGACGAAAGTTGAATGAAAACAATTCTATTTAACGCCTCTTATGTGCTATGCAATGCTTTACAAACTGTAATATTATTTAATTATAATAAATTATCTCATCGTACTCCGTCTGCATTATACATTGTTTAAATAATTATAATATCATCGTATTTATAAGACGAATGAATGTAGCGATACGGAAAGATTTCATTTCGACATTTACACCCCGGAGTACGAAAGGAGACTGGCTACGGTATCTCGTATCACCCGTCCCTCCAATGCTCCTACTGAATGGCACTAATGATCGACGAAAGTTGAATAAAATCTATTTTATCTAACGCATCTTACGAGCTACGCAACGCTTTACGTAAGCCTATATTGTTTATTTATTATCTCATTGTACTCCGAGTGCATTGTACATTGTTTAAATAATTATAAAATGGTTATATCTATAAGACGAATTAATGCAGCGGTACGGAAAGATTTCATATCGTCGTTTACACCTTCGAGTATGAAAGGAGACTGACGTGATGATATCTCGCATCCTTCTACCAATGGTTCTTCTCGTTGGCATTATCGAACGACGATGGTTTAAAAGAAAACTATTCTATCTAACGCGTTTCAAGTGTTATGCAACACTTTACGCAATCTAATATTGTTTAATTATTCTCTCATCTTATGCCAAGTACACTCTACGCTCATAAAATAATTATGAAATGGTCGTATCTATAAAATGATTGAATGCAGCGGTATAGAAAGAATCTATTTCGACGTTTACTCCTCGAAATACAAAAGGAGACGGACGTTTCACCCTTCCAATCTCGCATCACCCTTCCAATGGTCCTTTCTTGTTGTCATTATCGATCGACGAAGGTTGACTAAAAACTGTTCTATCTAACGCATTTTAAGTGTTATGCAACGCTTTACGTAATCAAAGGCTTGTCGAGCTGTTATCCATCGTACGAATATGTTGCTCGTATACATTGTTCACTGCAAAAAAAATTTTGAATATTATTCTCCGCGCGTGCTCCTCGTTACATAATCCTCGTTAAACTTTGCGCCAATATTTTTCATATGATGGTATGATAAAAATCTAATATAACCTGATATGAAGGCTGATTAATAAACGGTTATTAATTAGAATAAAATCTAACAACTATTAAACAAAATCGAACAAAGTATCGCGCAAGCAAAAGCAAAACATTACCACATGGCAACCACGTCTCGTCTTCGTCTTACGTTTATCCTTCTTCTTTTTTCCTCTTAACTCTGAAAGCAACTCTGAAAGCTTCCTTGTCACGTATTCGAAGAAGAAATGATGGTCGAGCCCTAAAAAAGATAGTATTATTTCCCTCAAAGCAAGCGTGAAGCTACTTTTTCTTTTTATTATCGGCTCCATTCTTTTCCTAATATCTCCTTTGATATTGCTTGTATAAGAATACAATGAAATGTCTAATATGTACTTCATTGCCATTACAAGATCTACGTGATTATTTATCAATTGGAAAATTACTTAATAGATTGCTTAGGATCATTATTGTTTAAAGTTACGCGCTTGTAGATACTTTTCATTCGGAGACATTAACAAGGCCGACAAAATATTAGAAAGAACTTACAAAATGTCCCTAAAAAAGAAACTAGAAACAGATCGTCAGGAAGAGATAAAAAAATATTCCAAAGTGTTCTCTTTAAAGTCTAAATCCCGTCTTTTATTCCAATATCAAAAATCCTACTTCTCAAACGTCTATATTCAAATGAAGGTAAATCTTTTTATGTGAACGAAATAAATTCAACAAACAACATTTTATCATTGACGGTCAAAATGTCTTCGAATAAACTAGCTCCAATGAGTAAGTACAATACTAACCAACCAATGTATTTCCAAGACAACGATTATTAACCAATCAACGTTCTTCAGCCGCGCTAAAGATTAGCCAATCATGAGAATCGCACGAGAATGCATATATTTGAATTATTTTTGTGAACGGAGACCAAAAATCGAATAATTTTAAGTTTACTCATCGTTATATCAATTATCTTAGATATGCTTTTACTTAAACAATGTTTTATCAATGCTTAAAATTATTTGTATGCTTTTGCATCATACATTTTTGTATAAAATTTATTACGTTGAATCATCAAATATTACTTATATTACTGCTTATTGCTATCGAGTAATATGATTGGTCGTTCGCTTTGATTAAAGCGCCTCCTAGTATCGTTCGTAGAAAGCTTTGTCGGTCAGTACTGTATCACGCATTTAATGCGCCTTGTGATCAAGCGCTTACATAGAATTTAATTTCTCAATGAATGTTTCGTTATATACTTTTTCGTACATTTGTTTTTATACGTTGGTGAATATCTTCAACGAGCTTAACTTATCAATTAACATAAACGATGAGAAGAGCATAGCTGGCGGTGAGTAGAGAATTAGTTTAAGAGAATCGTGGTGGGTCGCGATTCGAGTTTACAACAACGTTTGACAGGGACGTAGGAATAACGTAGATGTTATAGATAGACGTACAACTATCAAGAAAAAAACATTTAATCTAATCTATAATAATATTTTATTTGGAGAATAAGTGTATGATCAAAGTTCTACTAACTATTATTATCGAGCAATGTGACCAGCTGATAGCTAGCGCGCGCGTACGCGCGCGCAAGCTTGCGTGAGGGAGAGAGAGAGAGAGAGAGAGAGAGAGAGAGAGTTGCGTGTGTGTTGTATGTCATCTTTATATATTTTCATATATGTATTATACCATCATCGTGGTTTTATGCATAACCTAAGCTCACAAGGACGAGCTTGATGCAAGCAATAGCATATCAGTATTTTTGTTTCGAAATTGAAAATAAATCCGTACAAACGATGAGAGATGCGCATCAAGGGACTATTATTATTGCTAATCTGCATAGCAGGGAGCAGCATCGTTTTTATTGCTTTCAGCAATCAACGACCTTCCATACAAACTCTTGTTACAGAAACTCACAAACAATTACGGAATTTTCAGGTATTTAAATTATTGTAAATCTTATTGTAAATCTTAAATCTACATAATATTGCGAGGAAAGAAGATTTTTATAATTACATTTTAAAATTACAGGAAAACTTAAAAGATGTTGAGGAAAAACGACTGGTGACCGATTCAAAGTATTTAGCTTTACTTGGTCTTGATGGCCAAACAAGTACGACGCCTCTAAGTCTCAAGCCTCAGAATGTGACAGTAGTAACTCTTATAAGGCCAGGAAGCGAACAACATGCCTATGGCTTTGTTAGAAATGTCAGTCACTTCTTGCCAAATAATAGTATTGTACTTTATAGCGTTGGTTTGAACGAAGAGTCTTTCCAAAGTATCAAGGCTACTTGTAACTCAACAAGGTGTAATGCGATTCACTTTGACTTGACTCCATTTCCAGCTCACGTAGAAGATGATAGATTACACGTTTACAGACCTCTAGTTATACAAGTAATTGATTACTTATATACACACATATATGTATATTGTATATGAGGGTGCGACAATTGTGTGTGTGTGTGTGTGTGTGTGTGTGCAACATTATTTCTTCTTTCTCAATTATTGTCAATCAATGCATTTTATCAATGATGTTTCATATTACAGACAGCTTTGAATACATTAGGTTGTATTCTATACATGGATTCAAATGTGCGGTTAAATTCATCTGACATTTCAAAATATCTCTTTCCAAAGTCAGGAGTATTAACCTGGCCTACCAGGCACGCCATTAGTTCTTTAACTCATCCAAAGATGTACGAGTATTTTCACACGTCGGCAGAGGGTTTCTTTTTCCTCCCTCTTATAAGAGCATCGCATGTCGTGATTAGAAACACGAAAGAGATTAGGGAAAAGGTAATGCTACCTTGGGTTCAATGCGCACTAACGAGAGATTGTATTTGCCCTATAGGTTTGTAATTACAACACACATTTAATGTTGACCTTTTGTAATCAAGTATTATGCACATAATAACGATGGATGCTTTTAGGTGCCCAATCTGCAGGTTGTCGATTTAATAAAAGACCACAATACCGTTATTCCGGCTGCCACGCGTATGATACATCCGCATTGAATATCGTTCTCGGATTACATTTCAATTTTGACGATACCTGTTACACACACCAGGAACGAGAAACATATTTCAATAAGATACAATCTGAAGAGATTATGGAAGAATATGCTATTATCGCAAGACAGAACAATGTCACAGAATCTAACTCTAAAAGCTTCGCATCGACCGACCGTTGATATTTTCGAGCGATCTCAGTTTATTTTAGATTAATAATTTATATTATTCGCTGATCGAGCACAATTTTATTAAAGAATATAGAAAAAAAATTAGTTATAAAACAAAGTACAGACTTTTTCATAAATTTTGTAGATGACAAGTATTATCGTATAATTGGAATGGCTTTCTTCTCTCTCTCTCTCTCTCTCTGACACACGCACGCATGCACGCACGCACGCACACACACACACACACACACACACACACACCTACACACTACTGCCTTTTTTGAATAGCTTTAATGGAGAAAGAAAAACGCGCGCACGCACGCACGCAAATACACGACATCTAAAAATCATAAAGCAATTGATTACAGAGTATCAGTGTTAGCCACTGTTTACATTATTGCTATGAAAATATGGAGAAAGTTGTTGAGAAAGACAAGTTGTTCGCCTTCAGTATTAATTCTCTTTACAGAATTAATGAAAACGACTGTACAGTACTTACTTAATTATTAATGTATCGGCACGCGATGAACTGTGAAGTTAATCTATAATAAATGCAAAATAGTCATGAATATCGATTAAGATCGAAAAAGTTGTTTTCTTTAACGAAGGATAAACACAATATTTATTTTTATTTCAATTTTATTTAATACAAATAAATATAATCAATTTAAACGAAAGTACGATATTTATTGTACAATTGGCTAGCGATAAAAGCAATGAAAAGTCTGTATTATTGAGACTTACTGTATATATACACACGCATATACACACACACACACACACACACACACACACGTGTAGAGAGAGAGATATTAGAAATTTGCTCCAAGTAATTTGTTTACCCTCTCGATTGGGTAAGAGCGATCGATCTGTCGCTTATATCATATTATCAAAATCCGATTATTGTTAAATAAACGGAGCGCATCAAACATCGATTAAAGGATGGATACGTATCTTTATGCGAGCATCTTTGAATTTCTTAAAAGCTCCGATCTCGTAGAAAATTTATCTGTCAGCGATAATTCCAAAGATGGCTGCTGATGACAATATAAACTGTTCGTTCAATCGGAAAGAAAAAAATAACTGTTCTCGGCTGTATCATGAAAATCTTGACAAAGTATACAGTAGTGAAACAACATTAAATCCTAAATATTGTAATATGTTGAATGAAGGTCATCGATCCAACAAGGATATCGTTCAACAGCCTCGCTGTCATGAAAAATTAAAAAGCTCGTCCTCTGGGCCAGAGGTTCGTTATATCAATCCGGCTATTTATGCGGAATCTCTAAACAACGAAGACTACGAGGAAGAGACGACGAATATCAGGATGCGCGTTGGTCCTACTAACAAGACCAAGATTTTGGAGAATGTTGGCGCAAATAAGCGACTCATCGAGGTTAATAGCGGCGATACAGCTACAAGAACGGCCAATATGCTCTCTTGCTTGTCCTTGAAGGAAGGATTGGTCCCTTCGCCCAATGATTATGCCGATGATGAAATCGCGTCGCCGGAAACTTATCGCTGTTACTTTTCTACGTCAACGTCATCCATCGACAAATCTTCTGCCGGTCATTCCGAATCCATCTTTAACGTCAAACCAATTTCTCATCGTCGAGTCGAACGACGATGCAGAATCGACGATAAAACGAGCAGTGAACGACAACGATCGTTTACGAACGTTCTCGTCGCCGACGACAGACAAAAGTATCAACCAGAAGTACGGAGGTACGTTGTTACGTCGTTGAACTTGATTGATCATTTACACGTTCTTATTTTGCTTCTTTCTTTTTGGTATTTTCCTTTTGCCGCCTCCATTCAGGTATATCATAAACGGCCATAGGGTAGTTCATATATCAACAACATCATCGATCGACAGCTCGAAAGCTTCTCGGGTGGTCGAGGAATCCTCGCCGGTCAGAAAAAGTGCTCACGAGGAATGGTTACGCAAAAAGCGATTGTACCTTCAACGTAAAAGAGAAAAAGAGGAAATGCTGGAAACGAAGAAACGGGAGGAAGAGGAGAGATTGGCGCGCGAAAGGGAAGAAAAGGGACGGAGGGAAAGGGAGAATTTTTTCAAGTGGGCAGAAAGGAAGAGGAAAGAGGAAGAGGATAAAAGGGCGGCCCTTGAGAAGGAAATGGAAATAGAAAAACAATTGAAAGAATTTGAGGAGAAAGCGTTAGTCGCAAAAGCCTTGTGCCTTCGACAATGGACTCGTAAAAAGGATGAGGAACAGAAAGGTAAATGGTACACCATTTAGTATTATAAATAATCGTACCAATTTCACATTTTACAACGAATATTTTAATATTATTCACGTAAGAATAATAAAATCTTCGTTAGCGCAACAAAGAGCGCAACAGTTGAAGGAAGAACAAGACGAGGAAGAACGGAAAAGGAGGCAGGAGGTGAGCTTGAAGGCATACGAGGAGTGGCGAGAGAGGTCGAAGAATCGGCCTAAACCTGCGACCCAAGGATTACTTCGTTAGTCTACATTTTTATTCCGTTTATATTTTATTACGATTAAAAATTTGTCTCATTTTATTATACCCGATTTTATTATGCCTTCTTGTTCCTTCATATATAGCCCACCAAGCGGCAATGCCGACATTTGTAAATCCCACGCCATGGCAAAAGCTCATCGACGACGATACGGACGACGGGCAAGGGGACGGCGTTAAAAGGACGAAAGTGAAACGAAAAATTAAAAATAAAAAGGGAGAGCATTGACGTAATCAATGTCGTGAAAGCTACAGTTTTGAAAGCTCATATTTCGGGATAAATGATGATCGTTAAGATTCGCTTGTCTTAGATGAGCGCGTATCGTTGCTCTTACAAGCGTTGCATCTATATACGTGCGTGGTGTCAGTCTGGATCAATGGCCATATTGGATGGACGATGACGAATCATGGGATTATAAAGAAAAGTATTGACATATGCGCATTCACAATTATACAACATCAACTTATTAATATTATATTTCGTATGTTACATCCTTCTGACTATTTACCGATTATATGATTTCCTCTACACTCTGTCCGAGTTATTTATTGTGATTAAATTATAATAAATTGAAAATATCCGACGGAAAAGAGAGGAGATATAACATATTGTTTAACCAAAGTAGGATAAATGATAAAATTAAAGGAATATATTGCTATAGACTTACATGCCCATAAGTACTTAAATCATTCCAATTATTCATTAATAATTGTGTTCTTAACGAAGCGATAACGACAGTATTATTGTGCGCCGTTGCATAAACTATGCAGGTAATAATATTCCCGATAAACATGACTAAAAAGTATCTGCGAATAAAAATACAATGCTTATACGTTAGCATCTTTTACAATTCATAATTACTTGCCCATCGCTTCTTCCTCCTCCTGAAGTCTCTCAATATCCGATTTGTTCATAAAATAGTACGAAGGCTGTCGTGATTTCTGAAAAATATCGTTCAGCTGCATTATTTCATTATTATATAGTTAAAATGAAAAGCGATCTCTGCGAAAGCGTACCAAATCTTTGACGATTCGTTTCGCACCCGCTTTTATGAGAATGTTGCTTAATATTTCAACCGATGGTACTCCCATTGCGTAGTGAAGAGCAGTTCTTTCAAGCTGAAAATGAAATAAAATAAGGAACGAAGGAACGACGAGTTAGTTTACGAACGAGATTGATCGCTGACGATCGCTCGTTCTTCCGAACATGAACGTAAAGGAATGAATACGTACGTTGTCGCCAATTCGCAATGTTTCCGGATATGTATTAGCTATTAATCGTACGATCTCTTCGTTTTCTCGTAGAACAGCGATGTGAAGGGCACACCGACCGGTTATATTTTTTCCAACTGCTAATAACTTTCCACCGCCGTTATTTTTATTTAAAAGCTCCTTCACTTTGGCGACATCGGCGAAACGTATGGCACGGTGCGTATCCTCTCGTTGATCCTAACGCACGCAAAATTGAATAAACAAATGGTATGATGGTATTATCATTTACGTGCTTGCGCGCCCATCATATCTGTATTACTGTCTATGCATTACTTATTAAATCGTTCAAATTGCGTATATTCGTTTACCACGTAATTAGGAATAGATTGTAAAAATTGCACGGTCGCCTCGTGATCTCTCTGAATCGCGACGTCAACGATATTCATTTTATCGTCTTCCGCGTCGAGGATATGATCGTAACCTTCCAGCAAAAGTTCCACCAGCTTTTCCGTTTCACCTGCGAGGAAATAATGAAAAGAATATTGGAGAGAGCTTTCGTCGTTTGTCTACGACACGAGTACGTTAAAGCATCAACGTCGAATATCTTATTTACCCCTTGCGGCCAAATATACGACCCAACGATCGATCTCTTCGACATTCTCACGGATATTAGCCTGTTCCGCAACGTCCCTAGCTGTTCGATAAACTTCGTCCCTAAAACCGACGTTGACCTGTGTCTCTTGCAAAAGATGATACAAGCCGTCTTTCGAATAAGAACGTACAGCTGCAAAATGTATCATACTTTGCCCGTGCTCGTCCTGTGAATTAAAAGATAAATTTAAATATATACACTTTGCCATATTTTAACGTACTTGATAAACTTTCTCAATACTTTTTGTTTGATTATTGAGTAACGTACTCTGTTTGGGTTGCTAAAAGTTGATTCTGGTACATCGGAATCTGGACTTTGAGGATAGCCCGCGTCCTCGTCCCCGTTTTCATTGTCAGGATTGTCGAGAGATTCGTTTTCACGTTCGGGTATTATCAGTACGTTGGATTCCTATAACATTATCGTATACGTACGAATATTATAAAATGAATGCTGGTGCCACATGATAGATCCACATTAATTGCATACGTGCACAAATACGAACCCGCCGATCGTCACTTTTATTATTGCTAGCAAAATTGTATAGATAAGTCGCCAAATATGTGACCGGATCGTTTGGACGTGCATTAGCCACTTCGGTTAGACCCTTGATCAATGGATCACCCAAAGCTGTCAAAATATACTCAAAGTCAAAAACTTTTTTATGCGTAAATTTTCACGCGATACGACTTACACTTACACGATGCTAAATAACGACCTTCCTCCGTGCGAAATATAGGAATATCGAGTTGATTATCGTCTGAAAAATATATTCTCTTTTATTGCTCGATATATATATATATATATATGTATACATATATACATATACATATAAGACGATAGGATATATATAAAAAAGAGAGAGAGAGAGAGAGAGAGAGAGAGAGAGAAGGAGCTCTTTATATTATATGAAATATAATATAAAGAGCTTGTATGATTTAATACAAATAATATGCGAAATGAAAAGGTGCAAGGAAAATCGTGATTAAAATCGTGATTAAAATCGTGATTAAACTCGTCACAAATATTGTACTTTTCTTCAAACTCTTCAATCTCAATATGCAAAAGCAAGAAATTAGTGTTTCGGTGATTATACAAACGATAGGATTTGCATTTTATATTAGACGAAAGTTTATGTAAATATATTTGTAAAAATAATTGAACCACAAATTCATGAAGAACGAATACACACATACATATTTACGTAAGTATTTGGAAAGATGTGCCAGCGTTGTTCTTTTTTCGCGTGAACATTGACACGTGCATAATGAAGGCAAGAGAAGCTAAGCTTCGTTCATTGTTCAAATGTTCATTAAAATTCATTCTATTGTAACCAAAATTTCATCGAATAACATCTTTTTGGACGACTATTTTACAATACATATAATATCACGTACGCACAGTAATAAGAAGCATACTTCTAACAATCAGTGCGATAACAATGTGTCGAGACAATATTATTAGTTTTTTTGGCTTTCAATGTTTTACTGACCTAATAAAAAATGCGACCTTCTTCTCGGCAAATAATCCAACCACGCAATGTTTCATTTTTTCTATTAAAATAATTACTCAAACTGAATGTGAAATGTCCGATACACGAGAAAGAGTCAGACAACGCGTTCACACATCTTTCCAACGTAACACATTGAAGAAAAGAGTTTAAAAATGTTTTCTCTCCCTCTCTCTCCCTCTCTCTCCCTCTCTCTCCCTCTCTCTCTCTCTCTCTCTCTCTCTCTCTTTCTATGCTACAAGAAGCGATTATTAGTAATCCGGACTGTGATAGAGGAAGAAAATCGACTTATCACGAAATAATCAACAAAGAATCTCTTAAGAATAATTCTGAAATATTATCTAGTTGGAAGCATCTAGCATTAGATCGATGTCGACGATACTGTGATAAAATTGTTATCTCTCTTGCAAGGTGAAGATCCGTCGTCGATCGTGATCGAGTCGCTTCGTTGTCGATCAAGATCGAAGTCTTCTCGTGTTGGTCTTCTTCCGAAAAATACCGGCGATCATGCTGGCGATTCTGATAGAATTGTTCAACGTTAATTCTTTCTCCAATAGGAGAATATTCGAAATAGCCCTTGAAAAGTCTTGGAGGCTATGCAATTCCGAGATCGACAAGCATTGCTGATTGGCTATTTTATAAGTATCCTTGCGCGGCGTGTCGCTCACGCTTAACCCACGAACGACGCATAAATGTTTAAAATGGTCTCGTTCTTTCGACAATTCGGGAAACTTTACGATCAGCGTGAACTTTAACGTGTTGCCGATTGCGTCAAGTCTGGAACTAAGGAAGCCAAATTTAACGTCCTTCTTAAAATGCAATCTTTGATCCAACAGGCGCATCACTTTGGCTAATTTCACGTAGGCTCGACCGATCAGTCCTGGTCTGTTGTTCGTAGTACGAGATATCACTCTTAAATGATCTTGAACGTTCACCCAAGCTGCCAAATCGCCATTAGCAGAAATGTAAACTCCACGGCCGTAAGGCCAATGTCTGCCGTGAAGTCGTTTAACATCGTGAATTTCAAATTCGGTTATTGGCAACAAGAGGCCGGCTGCTGCCAATTGAGCTCTCAATGGACTTGGCTGATCTAAAAGTTCGCTCAATGTCAAATAATTCCCGGTCTCGTCCTCGGTGCTACCTTCCGCCATTATCACGGAAATTTCCGGGCTCATAAATTCGCTCGTTAGGATCCGTTCGACGTCTTCGAGTTGATTCACGGTAAGGGTCAACGGTAGAGTATAATCCTCGAGATTTCTGCAACATTCAATGACGCCGGCCTGAACGTATTTCGCGGACGGATCAAGATCATAATTTTCCAAGGCAGACACGGCCACTTCGTCTACATAATCTCCTTTGTCGTCGGCCGAATCGTTCATGTCGAAAAAATGAGCCGATGGATGATCCGGAATATCTCCGCTAGCTGTCAGACAATGCAATTCCCTGATAATTGGATCGAAGAGCTCGGCAAAGACCACGTAGCTCTCGTAATCGGGCACAACGATGATATCGTTATCAACAGTATCGTCCATGCTTGCGACGGAATGGTTGCTTTCGCTGGTCTTGTTAGTGGCGATGGGATTGCCATATTTCTTAAAAGCCGGCCAGATAACATCAAAAAGATTGTGGTCCATGCGTGTCACACGGTGCTTTATACGATCGAATATCGGCCGTTTGAGACAACGACCAAGCAGTGTACCAGGATTCGAGGGTGTCCTAACAGCTGAGTTTCGTCTAGCGCCAGCCAGCAAGCGGAAGCATCTCTCCAAGGTCGCCAATGTTTCTGGTTCGCTAGCGTCTCGTCGCGCCGAGTACTTGTCTCCTCCGGGCACTGTTACTCATCCATGCGAGACCGAGCGTGAGAGGACACGGTGAATGGAACACGGGTGCCGATGTGCCGTCGATGGATGGGTGATTAAGATAGTTATCAATTAAAATAATGTTATGTGCTCTCTAGAACGTATGCGTGCGTTTTTGTTTTTTTTTTACAAAAAATTCAATGTGTCACTATTTACGATCGGCCAAGTATAAAAGATAAAAATTATACATTATATCAATGCATTTGCGATGTCAAATTAAACTACTCGTTGTATTGCACCCGATCGATTATCGACTGATAGATCCATCTGGTATCCATTAAGACGGGGACAATAAATAGAGTGCGATAAATGAGACGGTGCGGAAATTTGAGATTTCTTTTATCGACAGACGTAACAAACAGATGACGTTTTATGTACGACGCGATAAAAAATTTATTTTATTATCGGTCGTTATTTTACTCTTGAATTTATTTTCATTTACTTATTTTCATGGAAATTACTGGAAAGGAAAAGTTTATCCCGATAATATTTGAATAATTTTAAAAGAAAAATTGGAGTCACATATGTTATTTACTTTTTTTGTGCTTTATACGTTTGATATTTAAATACCTTTGTCCGTCAACATTTCTTCGGCGAGTTTTTCGCTGGCTCCGAAATCACGAAGTAGTCTTTTGTGCGATAGTTCATCCTGATTTAGTTTGTAATGATCCGCCTTATTTCCTAACTACATGGGAAATCGTTAGATGATGTAATAACAGATGGATAAAGCTGTCAAAAATGTCTACGCTATTGTATGTATGTGAACAAAGTTTGATATCAATTTGCATTGATATTAGAAGAGAAAATATCTTAAGCTGTACACGCTGATGAAAATTAATCAATAAGATTTCAAATTCAAATTCGAGTACTCGAAATAGGGAATAAAATTACAAAAAGATTGTTTCGATATATTGCTATCCGTGAACGTAAATACAATAATTTCTATGGGACTTTTCGCGGGTCTCGAAATAACGTCACCTTTGTCGTTTGACGAAAAGTTTACTCGTTTACTCACATTGTCCTTTACAAGCGGATTCGCTCCCAAATTAAGAAGAAGATTGTAATAATGTCCGTTGTCGGCGAGCGTTGTTGCATAATGCAACGGCGTTCTACCGTCGAGATCGATCGCGTGTGCCGTTTCCGGGAATCTTCCTGCCAGATACCTAACGAACGGAACATAAACGTTTAAACGTCCCTATTGGCATTAGATCGATGAAAATGTATCGTAAAGGCCGCATGAACGATGGTTTAAACTATCGTTAAATCGATTACTCATATTATATATCATTTCGTCTGAGATATCATTTCGACAGAGCTTACCTGATGACAGCTGTATTACCAAAGACCACTGCAACGTGAAGAGGCGTTGCACCGCGAGGCGACGAACCGTCCCTTGCTACGGCAAATTTGCGACGATCCAATGCGCTTTGCAAATCTCTTAGATTCCCTTCTCGCGCTGCCATATGTACGGCGTGAATTTTTCCCTTCAAATCAAACAATTTATGAGAATAGCTAAGTAAATAGGGCTAAGTGTCGTTTCTTCATAGACAATAACCCTATTCGCGTATCATTATACATATAAATAAATATAAAGCAATTCAAAACAATTCTATCTTGTCGATTTATGTACCATATAAGCAGGCACATTGTCGATGAAGGCCTGAAGTTCGGGATTATTCGATTGCCGACCAACAAGTCGTCTACCTTCGCCGTTCAACACCAACGCTGCCAATTGTTCCATATTTCCGTTCTCCAATAAATTCTCCACTTCCGGATCCAAAATCATGCTACCCTCTTTCAATTCCGCTTCTGGTAACTCTTCGTGTTCGCCCACGATGACCTAATGAGAGAGGAACGATCGAGTGTCTAAGCGAAAATGTAGTCTGCATAGACACCGTTTGCCGATCGATACGAAAGATAATAATCGTACGTGGGAATACTTTCTTTCGGATCGATCGTGCCGCGTCCAAAGCGCTTGTATGTACTTGTATATATCTGTTGGTTTGGCGAAAGAAAAATATCTACATATTATTGTATTATTTATATAATATAAACATGCCTGATATTTATTAGCGAAGATTTCAATTTGTCTAACGCTTATACCTGATCTTCTTCGTTCGTTGGATCATCGACCCCAGAGTCGCCCGTACTAGGATCACTCCTCTCCTCTTGATCGGTACCAATCGGCTCATTCGTTGTATCCTCAACCTTATCAGATTCCTCGATCTCTCGAGGTTGCTCTTTCGCGTCGTTTCCGTTCGTTTCTTCTGCCGTATCTTCTGCCATTTCCTCATCTTTCTCGTCGTCTATCGTGTCGTCCTTCTCGTCGTCCTTCTCGTCGTCCTTGTCGTCGTCCTTCTCGTCGTCCTTGTCGTCGTCCTTGTCGTCGTCCTTGTCGTCGTCCTTGTCGTCGTCCTTGTCGTCGTCCTTGTCGTCGTCCTTGTCGTCGTCTTTCGCGCCAGTAATTACATCATCGTCCGACGATTTCTCTTCGTTTCCTTCGACTATTTCGGACGTAAGCTCGGACAAACCCTCATCTTTCGTAATCGAATCATCCTTCTCTTCTTCAACTATTTTCGCCTAATCCACGACGATAGTAATCAAAAGTCGATAGTAATCGTACATTACTGTTAGTTACTGTTTAGTTGAGAAATGATAGATTACGTACGTCCTCGGTAATAACGTTTGAGCTCCTAATTGATGGTTCGGCGCTTTCAAATGCACTGTCGACCTCATTGCTACTTGGCGATTTCTTTGCTGGACGTACAAATGTTTCAGCTACCTCCAAGATTCTCCAGTCCCAATTTTTTGGATAGGACATTCCCGATACTCGTGGCGCTTCCGGTATCACGACTAAATTGGATAGGTCCACGTCGGACGGACGATTTTTATAAAAAGCGGCTGCCTTTTGTTTCTGACAAGTACCATCGTTATATGAGTGAAAGACGAGATAAGAAATGAGATAGGAAAAAGGAAAAAGAAAAAAATGATGTTATAATATTCGCCTGATATCCTTTCTACGCTAATATACTAACGTTATCCAATTTGCTTTCGTCGGCCCCATGCTCGGTCAATAGATTGTACATGGCACCGTCGTCCTTCAACGCAGCCGCATAATGTAACGGTGTTTTACCTTCGTTATCTTGGGCCGTTACTATCGATGGATACCTCTCAAGGATTTCACGAGCGACTTCCAGATAACCCAATCCGGCAGCCTGAATGATAATGCGCAAGTTTTATAATCGCGAGATAGATAGAAATTATAATAAACCTTTATATTCTAACGTCAATTCTCATCGGATCCATTAAAGTACCTTGTGCAAGACGTTCAAACCGTTTGCATCCTTGCTACACAAAATAATAGGCGAGACCGGATCCTCTAATTTCTTCTTCAGACCCTCCAAATCGTTTTTCACAGTCGTTGAGTGTACATCTTTCACGGTACCCTGAAAACCAATTGCGATCTTGTTTTGCTTTGTTTTCTTTTTTTCTTGCTTTTCTTGTTTCTCTTGTTTCTTGTTGCGACGGACCACAATAAATAAACGAATACTTGCCATTATAAAAGGTACCGCTTCCAAAAACTTCTTCACCCTCGGATTGTTGCTTGTCTCGCATCGTAATTTGCCACCGTGACCTTCCCATAGAACCTGCTGCAATTTTCTAATGTCCCGATTATGAATCCATATTCTTATATTGGAAGGCTTGAAGTCAAAGGCTGCGGGCAAACATTAAGTTAAGAGATACATATTTCATTTCGGCAACGTCCAGGCATCGATAGAACTCGTCAGACCCTTTTTTTATTTTTTATTTACTCATTGTCAGTCAGCGTCCTTGTCATTTTTCTCTCCTTTAGATTGACGTTCGCGATCGATAAATTATGCGAACCATGAATAGAGAAGATTCCTCGTATCGCGAAATTAATGTTTCTTACTTGTTACGCCTCTATAAATCCAATCCTTATAAAAGCGATGCTTCAAAGTAGAACTTTTCGACGATGTTGAAAGAAAATAAAATACTTCTTAATACAATTAATCCATTAAATCTATCTGGGCAGGGGGAGTGATCACGTATCACGCTTTAGAATATTTATGAAGCACGCAATATATCATGGAGAAATATATATGGAGGCTCGTGTTTGTAAAACGACATTAATATAAATATAGGCGAAGCCAATCGAATGAAATTACTTGGAATAAAATGTCGAGCGAGTAAGCACTGACCTTCTTTTGCACAATGGACACACGGACACATTCCGTTAAGTATTTATGAACGTCGGAACTTTTCATGCTTCGCGGATTCGTCAATTATTTACATAACTAAACGGGAAAAACAGAAATAGGTAAAAGTGCTTAGCTTCGGCTAATATTGAAAGATAATGCCGTAGAAATGATGTAAGTTTTATCACGGAGAAGGATTACTTTCACTTCAAATCTTTCCAAATCTCTCCAAATTCAATATTATAAGTACTTACGGCGTACTCCTTTAATATTTCTTTCTAATATTTTCTATTAGACTCGAGTAACCTACGAGAAACTCGGACTAATGTTTACATTTCCGTACGTCGATGCACGGATAGCGTGTTCGATCGCGATATAATAAATATTTGAGGAAGTAAGCAGGGCAGTGGACGATCCTCGTGATATCGTCATCGCTTTACAGGGCGTCGCGCCGCCTTTGCAACCCGAATAAACGTATTGCAGTGAACGTAGCGTTAGTAAATAAATTAACCGTGCAAATGACCGGCTACATTATAAACGCAAAGTATTCATCGTTTTCTCTTCGATGTGTTTTAGATTAATTCCAAAAATTGAATATCTTCGCGATCAATGCTTTAACATTCGGATGCTTTAACATGCTTTTAACGTTCGGACTTTAATAACTAACAATTTCTTTCGTTTTTAATTTCTTTCAGATTGCGTCCTTTGATACGAGGAATACTATTTATTTGCCTTATGAATTTATACTTAATCGATCTTCCGATGGTCATTAGGCGTACATAGGTCTATAAAATGTAATGTTGGGGATTAACATTAGGATTAAATAAGAGAAGGAACGAAAATTTTCAAGTTGCACGGTACATATATTACGCAGGGTTAACGTAACATAATTGAGTCTGACCGACAATGGAGCTATTAATTAGAGCTTTTGTCACTTGCAACTACGATCAATTAGATGTTTATAAAGTGTCTAAAGATCCAAATGTCCGCTCACTTTCTTTCGTAGTGCTGCCTTTTCGATTAGGCATCCTCTCCGTTTCGGCTAACTCGACCTCGGAACTGTGTTCAAGATAATAAGCTGCCGGATTTCCACGCTTGTCGCAAACACTGGCGTCGCAGCCACCCTCTATCAAAATGTCCCACACCGTGCTAGGATCTCTACAGGCAGCGCAATAATGTAAAGCCGTTCTACCTTCCTGAAGAAGAAAAAGAAAAAGAGTAGGAATGACATATCGACGCGACTCTATGAACTTTGAGTCCACGTAAGGGAAATAAACTATTTAATCGAGCAAATTAGAAAGTGGATATATCTATCCTACGTATGTGTTTTCTTTTTAACGGTATAACAAAGCTATTTAGTAATAGCTCGAATAATAAAGCAAAATTTCTCTAAAATTTCTTTAATCTCCGACTAGGTTAAAACATTAAAAGCAAAAAAACTACCGACGCAGATGCGCGCAACTGAAGACGAATGATCCGAGGGAAAAACAAATAATTCATACTTTCCGATATTATTTCTGTCACGCGACGGAGAAAGAACTACGTTGAATATAGAGGGTATGTTCAATCGTTTCTCTACCGATTGATATTTCGAGTCGATGCTTTGATCGGGCTTGCGATAACAATTTCATGGCTGTGCGTACTTGCGAGTTCATTAACAGCAACTCACTTTGTCCCTTTGTTGAGTCGTGATTGGGTAATTATGTACAAGCCATGCAACTATTTCTGGTTGATCATGATAAATCGCCTTGTGAATGAGCGGTATCCCGGATGGATCCTTAGCGATGGCCAACTTTTTCTTTGGTTCTTCCGTTATAATCCTCTGAGTTTCTACCAAGGAACCTCGCGTAACCG
This sequence comes from Vespa crabro, assembly GCF_910589235.1. Lineage (NCBI taxonomy): Eukaryota > Metazoa > Arthropoda > Insecta > Hymenoptera > Vespidae > Vespa > Vespa crabro. Next base: position 5,739,524 of record NC_060970.1, on the reverse strand, counting down.
CGTCGTGAGCTTGAGATATCTTCGTCTGCGACATTATATCGTATTATTTTTCGATATATATATATGTATGTATGTATGTATGTGTGTATGTAGATACATACAAATACATGTTTGTATCTATAATGTTATTGTTCATCTTACCAGGTAATTCGGGAGTCCCTTCAGGAAGACACGGGTTCTAAGATCTGGAGAATGTTCGCCCAACAAACGTGCGCCACGTCCCTCCAACACAATATTTTCAAGCTTCTCGAGCTCACCGCGTACCAACCAATTCTTCAACGTTGTCGGATTCATTTTTAATCCTGCGTCGTTATAAAGTATATAATTATTTGTAGGATCGTTATACGATCTAACGTATAACGTAAAAACTATAATTCTCATCTGTATATCTTATTTCGGGTCACGAGATAATCAGAGCACGAATTAAAAACTATAACAACGTTTCGTTGTTACAAGAACGTATAAAGAAGATGCGGTATTTTTTAAAAATATCACGTACTACGGAATTATATCAACTATTACCGGTATAAAGTTAAAACATCCGTACCTTCATAACGTAACGTCTTTAAACGTTAACAGATTTGTAGAAAGAAAAAAAAAAAGTCTCATCCAAAGCGTCTGATTGAGAAACGAATTAGGCAATGGAATGTCTCAAATGTGGAATGTCTAAAAAGAACGAACGCGTTTCAAGGATCACGCTTGAAATGAAGCCGAGTCTTAGCGTCGTGTCTAGTTATTATTAACGCCACCTATAAACTCATTTACATTTTTGGTGCCCATTATATTAAACGCCTAATCATGAATATTTTCATTTCGTCTTATCGAGGAATCGTAAAATGTTTATTTAAGAATTAACAATTAAAAAGAAATTCGGACGAGTTACGTTGAAACGATACTCATGCCCGGCAATAAGAGTGTTTCGCACAACTATTCAAAATATAATTAATTGATTGTCGCACACGTGCTCCAGTTAACGAAACAACCCACTCACACACGTAGTCACGTGTAAGTAGAGGAGCGCGCGTGCGCGCGCGCGCGCACACACTCTACATCAAAGATGTAAAGTTACATCGAAGAATTAGCGACAATTTCGTTTTCTCGCAACACGCACAACATAATTGAGTACTACGTCGAAATTACTCCGTTTTACCAAACCGATTACAGAACCTTCGGGTTCCCGCGTGCGACTGCCGATACCGTTGCGTACTTTTCTACCTCTCCTACTACTGCTATCTAACCGTAGGACTTGCCTTCTATTATTCACGAGGTACTATACTTACAAAACGGACCTACATGCCATAACATGTCGGGGGTAGAGTAAAGAAAGACAATAAGATTCTTAAATCGATGCGGATGATCAAATGCTTCTCCATTCAAACTCATGTTCCAAGCAAAATGCAACTCTTATTATCTGATTGTCAAAGAGCACTGTAAAAATGCACAGTGTGCATTTTTTCTATCTCACAATACCAATAACAATATCATAGGTAGCCAATTATTATTGTAGATAATATCGAAGAGATTTCATTCTCGTATTCTCTTAACAACGAGCCTCATTCGTACATTCGAATAAGTCGTAAGTTAAGGATGTAATAAAATCATGCGCAAGAGAAATGACCGTTGATCAATAAGTCAAAAGATATCGTATCGTATCGTATGGGGGAATCCTTGAGTTAACCCGATCGATTCTCCCTCTTTCTTTTCCTTTTTTTCCCCCACTCGCTTCCGTATGTTATTATACTTGCATATTTTAGCAAGCTTCAATAGAAAATAAATGTATGCTTAAGCGAGATGGCAGTTGTCACTTGTGGACTTTGCGTCTTTATACGCGCATTTATTTAAATCCATCTTCTTGCATAACCTGCATAACGAAAAGAATACGTAAACGCTTCAAATTCTCCTATAAATACTCGTTCAATGACGATAGAAATAACTGAACGATTGGCAAAATAAGGAAAACGCGTAAAGTAGTACGACTGGATTAAGTAAACGATCCAGAGAAATGCCGATGTCGCTACGGGACGACTATAGTTTGCAGAAAATTTATGAAACCTTTGCAAATTTTCATTACGAAACGATCGCGACAACGTTTAGCAATGAATCGTTATCGTGAAAAGTAGTCTCATACTTTATTTACTTCGAGCATGTATCGGCGATTTAATAAGCAGTTCGAAATGTTTCAAGTATTGTCGATCCTCTCGACATTTCTTATCCTTATGATCGGTGGTAATTGTTTAAATTTTTAAATAATATCTTTGTTCTTACCCTTATTTAATTATTCTTACCCTTTAAACGCGCGTGTTTCTCTCAGGCTCACCGTCGGACGGGGCTGATCTAAACGGGACCGAATTTAAATGCACTGGACGTTCATATAACAATGTCACTTTAACCGCATATTATCCAGACTATACGAGTGACGATGAAATCGATTATTTGGACATCAGGGGAAAGAAACTGAAAACTCTACAGGTTCGTAAACATTTACGATTAGGCTCTTACGATAAAGGCTCTTGAAAATATAAATTGATCTGATATTATTGGACAATTATCGCTGGGCAACTAAAATTAATTCATTCTAGGATTACATAGATGGACGTGAGACTTACGTTAGCGCCAGCATGGACTTGATAGGTACGGGTCTCAAGTATGGCTCTAATCTGTGCATACCCGAATTGAACGAGCACTTTGGAAGGCGCATTCCTTTGCAGGTGTAATTATAGGCGTAACACGATTGAAAACGAATTCTCGACAATGATCTTTCTTTCCAATCAATCGATCCTAATGTTTCCATATTTCAGGCACGTGACTATGATAGCAACATTAAAGAAAGAAAATTCACGAGAGTGGACATTTGCGTCAGGACTGATGTCGACAGTTATGATAAGGCTGTGAATCGTCTTGTCACACTATATGTATGATCGTTTCGATCAAGAGAAAAATTAAATTAACGGTTACTATATGCTTATCCTTTCAAATCTTTCTATAGCTTATTATGCATAAGCTATATCCGAAAAATATTGCATTTTTTAACATGACATTTTGTTCAAAATAATAAAGCTTATATTTAAAAAGTATATATTTTTATCATTAGATAACGATCGTATAAATATATCATATTAAAGTTTAACTTACTAAGATGTCGATCCTTTACTTCGTCATTAAGAAATTCATATGACGAAGTCAATGACTTTCTCAATTACTCTCGAAACATTCTAATTCGTCTTGAAAGATCATTCCAACTTTTAAGAACATTTCATATCGTTAATTAGTCAATTAATAAACCAATCTGTTATTTGAAATACTGAAGAAATTTTTCGTTAAGACATACGTTCGTACTATTCCCGCGCAAGAAATAAAAAAACCGTTTTCCTCGAAGGTGCTGCCACGCCGAGTGTGACGTAGCAAGCCATTTCCAGCGAGTTGATTGGTCCTGACGTACGTTGAAGACTTACTTCCTATTGGTAGATAACAAATTACATACTGACAAGCCAATGAGAAACTTTTAGCTCGTTTCTCTAATTAAAAACGTATTAATAAACAATTGTATGTAATTATATACGTATAAACAATTATATATGATTATATGTAAAAGTAATATTTAAATCTTCAATATTATTTCAATGTAGTGCAACGGATACATTGACAATCAATCATTTTGAAAATATTATTTTCGAAAGATTCTTGAGCTTATAAGGGCGCCAACTCTGAAATATTTAAAATGGAATATTTTAATATCATGTTCGTAAACATTTCTTTAAGTCCGTAAAAAAGGAAAAGAAAAAATTAAATTGAATAAAACTATTAAGTAGTCTAATGTTTTTTCAAGCCCACGCAATATACATGTACATATATACATATATATATATGTGTGTGTGTGTGTGTGTGTGTGTGTGTGTGTGTGTGCGTGTATGTACCTCGTATATACGTATTTCTTTGTCATCTGTAATTAGTAACAAATTCTTTTAATTTATCGCAAGTTGGTAATTGTTGTACCACGTGTACAGAGGAGTTTCTTTTTCTTTTCTTTTTTTTTTATTAATAAGAAAGTGAGCGAGAGAGAGAGAGAGAGAGGGAAAGAGAGAACGAGAGCAAGAGAGGGAGGGGATGGGATGAGTGAACGTGTCGCGACATTTGATCGTAATGATCATAATATGGCGTAAAGTGTATTTCATAATTAAACTGTCATGTGTACGTGTATATTAGAAAGTATAAGCAAAGCGATATTGAAAATTTGAGATTATTACAATAAAGAAAATCTCATAGTAGGAAAACGTAAAAAATTTGAGGATGCGATGCCCGCACGTAGACGATACGTTGGTTACGAGTCAGAAAATGATTTTGTGATTACAAACTCAAACAGTGAACGGCGAAATATTGACACGAAACAACAATATTACGATGAAACTCGTAATGTCGGTGGTTTAGAGGAAAAACATTTTGAGCAACGTGATATATCACCATCACCACCAATAACTATGACGGCACGCGATAGAACTAATGAATTTATTAATGCTATAAGAACAATGCAGGATAAAACAGTCGTTAGAACGACTAATCAGCATAATCCAAGAAGGGCTAGACAAATGCAAAGTTATTCCAATTTTATGATGGTCGCTAAGAGTATCGGAAAGAACATTGCAAACACTTATACCAAATTGGAGAAACTTGCTCTATGTAAGAAAGCATCGAGAGTTTACATATTCTAAGAGTATTACTTTAATATTATTATGTTTACTTATTATGATATGTTTTACACTTTGACATATGGTTTTTTTCAATAGTAATAATTGCGTTTATTTATATTTATTAAGATATTGTTATAGACTAATATATGTTTATTTATGTCGACTTCTTAAGACAAAGAAATATTCTTAGTACCTAAAAGTAATTATGCTATGTGATGTGTATATATATATATATATATATATATATATATACACACACATATGTGTGTGTGTATAATATATACATACAAGTTTCTAGAAAATGTTTAACAGAGCAACTGTTATGTCTCTTCCCTTTTTAGTGGCCAAAAAGAAATCTATATTCAACGACAGACAAATGGAAATCGAAGAATTAACAAATATTATAAAGACGGATTTAAAAAGTTTGAATCATCAAATAGGCAAGTTACAAGATATAGGAAAAATTCAACGAGAAAGTTTCTCCTCTACTCAAGGGAATCATATTGCTTCTCACTCTTCATCTATAGTGATGGCCCTACAATCAAAACTTGCAAATATGTCCAATCATTTTAAAAGTGTTCTGGAAGTTCGTTCTGAGGTATTATTTGTGCAACTTAACACATAAATATATTATTTACATTATAATGCGTTTAAAATGAATACTCTTTTATACATTAAACTATATGTAGAATATGAGAGAGGAACAAACAAGAAGACAACAATTTTCACAAGGATCTGTATCCACCATGTTACCTCCCAGCGTAGTTTCCGGGAGACAAGGTTCCTTGTTACTTCAAGAACAAGAATCTAATTCTTCGGTTGCAATAGACCTTGAACCAGCAATGAGTCAATTGTCAATGCAACAAGTTTTACAAGACGATACGGTGACTTATTTCTATGGGGGGAAAAGCTAAATTGTAACGATTAAAGATCATTTTCTTTTTCAGGATACATATGTGCAGTCACGTGCAGAGACCATGCAGAATATAGAATCGACAATAGTCGAACTGGGTGGTATTTTCCAGCAACTGGCTCATATGGTTAAAGAACAGGAGGAGATGGTAGAAAGGTAAGAAAATTATATTTTTAAATCGTCCTTTTAGAGATTTATTGTTAATGGGATTACATATGTGATAATTAATTCGCATTAATTATATTACAGAATAGATAGCAATATAGAAGAGACTGAATTAAATGTGGAAGCTGCGCATGTTGAAATATTAAGATATTTCCAATCGGTGACAAATAATAGATGGTTGATGATTAAGATATTTGCTGTCCTCATATTTTTCTTTATCTTTTTTGTAGTATTTTTGGCATAAGATTATTTCGAATTTAAGTATATCTGTTTACATTTATGTTATGTTACCGTTCATCATTATTTTACTATTATCCATATTCAGTATTTGTGATATATAAAGTAAATATAATTCCAAGAAAAATATAATTTTTACGGGACACGTATCACGTAAAACTGTAGGAACACTCAACTGCATTCCTTAATACTTCCACTAAATTATTGATTATTATTGCTGTATAAAGGAGGATTTCTGATATTGGAAAATAAATAAATAATTTTTAAAGCTTACGTAAAATGTAAAAAAGAAAATAAATATAGGGAAATAAAGGGAGAAAAAACGCAAAAGAAAGAAACAATTTCACGTGGAAAACAATGTTCATATTTGTAAATTAAAATAATTGTGTATACATATATATATATATACACACATATACTTATCTTTCGTTGTTTGCTTATGCTTATATATATATATATATATATATATATAAAAAAAAGAAGAAAAAAAAGAATACTATTTTAGAATTTTATGCAACATATGCAATGCTTATGTGACGAATAGAAGCTTAATTATTTTATATATATAATACAACAATGTACTAGAGAAAAATAATGTATGATGTTAATTGATGATAAATTATGATGAATGTTTTAAAATAAATTGCAATTTATTTTTAATTTATTAAAATCATAACAACTGCATTTTTATTTATGTTGATTGCAATACTCAATATTACAACGTCGTTTGAATTTATTAAATACTTTGAAATAGAAAGTAAGTGTACCTTTTACAGAATGATTTTTTAAATAGTTAGATTTTTCAAAGAATGTTTCACTTCAATGTACAGCAATTTCTTTCAATATTCCCTTTTTTATTTTTAATAATATATGATTGTTGTAAAAAATTCTCAGAGTAATTTCACATAAGATAATAATATAATATTTATGGATTTATCGGATAATAAACAGCATTTACAAAATATGTTCAAATGGAAAATGCAATGTTTTTATTATTTTATTTGTGTTCCTCCCCCCCCCCCCTCTCTCTCTCTCTCTTGATTTCAATTTAAATGCTCAAGAAAGATTCATAGTATATATTATATACTATGCCCTCCCATGAAATATTTATTGAAAATTGTTATACGATGAATCTGTTACTATATAAAATAGTAATAGATTTGGCCTTTGTATAAGATTGTTAAAGACTAAAATACAAAAGTTATACTTTTCCGCTATGATGTGACTTATCCAATGACTCCCCAGACGAATGCAAGGAACCTAAAATTAATTAATATAATTGAGCATCGTCGAAAGAGTATTATGTAAATTTGTAAATTTATTTTAATGATATTGTCTTAGCCGTAACTACTTGAGAGATCTATGTATTATGATAAGAAGCACCGTAACGATTGAAACCTAACAATTTTGATCGCAACAAATCTAATTTAAATTAATAATCATAATAAGAAACTTAAAATATTCGGCGTACTTGACGAAAGAAGCAAAGTAATGTGAGAAGGAAAAGAAAAGAAAGGCAAACACGAATCCAATTTCTCTAGCATGATTATTTAAAATCAAACTCAAATTATTTAACCTGACTCGTCATTTTATTTGGAGCTATTCCTTTCCATAGTACTCCAAAATTGTCTTACTTTAGAGAAACGTTTGCGTCCTTGCATGCACAAAAGAAAAGCAAAACGCAGTCATAGTGAAGAAATAAGAAGGAAAAATTAGTGTCAAACAGGGAGGAAAAAAATGATGACGAATGAATGTATCACGATTGGCCCCCTTTGTACGCTGTTGTTGGTAGAGATGATGTTCATGTTTAGCACAAACCTTTATGGTTGCGAGCTCGTTGTTCTCGCTGATGTGGGTGAAAACCAGAATTGCGTGGTGCCTGCAGTGTTTCTTCCCCCCATGAATGCGACGTTCCAAGGGGTGGTAGCAATATCGAACCAGGTGGGGGAGGTGGTGGAGGAGGATGAATATGATCACTAGCAAAGGGAGGCGGATGTGATCTATGATTGAAAGGAAGTAATAAAGGTGGGGATATCAAAGGTGGTGGCGAATCTGCATTGTCGTACCTGCCAGATGGATGAGGATGTAATGGTAAGGGAGGTGGAGAAGATAATCGACCACCCAAAGGTGGCGGTCGTTGTCCAACGTCATAAGGTGGTAATCCTGAAGCGGAAGGCAAAGGTGGTGGTAGATATGTAGGGAAAAGCGAAGGATGTATGAATGACGGTGGTGGTGGGGGTGGAACACCTGAAGAACCAGTAAACATTATAGGAGAACTTGATGAATCTGCGCCTATGAATAATGGAGGTGACGTTGTAGTCTCTCCATTTGCCTCCAAGCCTGTTCGAACATTAGCGCAAATAATATATAATATTTCAAATAAATAATCATCTTTTCTTTATACCACCGTATAGTTTAAAGAAGATGTACCAACTGTAATAGACATAAATGTTGCTAATTTCGATCGAATATATTCATCTTATATATTAATAAATTACAGATTATATAATACCTTGAAATTTTAATACTTATCAATTTAATTAATTATTATATTGAAAATTCATTAACACAAGTATATGAGAAAAAGAAAACAGATTTGTTTCGTTTTCTTTTTCTTTTTAGAAGCATTTAACGAATCAACATTGTAAATATACAATTGGTCTGTCATTCGTCGCATAAAAAAATTTCAAAGTAAATATCTGTAAAGATATTACTCGAACATTTTAATCATCCAATATGATATTTATCAGTGGTTTCATTAGATCTTCATTATTTTTTAAAGAAAATACTTACGATGTAATTTTGTATCGGCATCGGCATCATTTATATTTTTTTCTATTAGCGTAAGACGATTACGTAATTGTCCTGCTTCTGCCTTTGATTCTTCTAAACGACGTTCATTTTGTCGTGCCATGACCTTTTTATTAAAAAAAAAAAAAAAAAAAAAAAAAAAAGTAACACTATTTAATATATTAAAATTACTACGAAGACACTGATTATAATTATTATACTTAAATAAATAATTAATAGTTCTAACCCATTGTTCGTGTGCCTTTGTTTCAAGAGTAGAGATCTGACCCTTATATTCCCTTTCTTGATCCACTATTTCACGCTTCAACATTTCTATTTGTTGTCTACGATTAAAAATAATAGGGAATAGTTTTTAAACTACACGAGAACAATTCTTAATAGAGATATTTATGTCACTTTCATACTTACTTATATCCTTGGATTTCATTTTGCATTGTATGTATTCTTTCTACGGTAGACATAACTTCACCTTGTTTTTGTAACCATAACGCTTCTTCCCTGAAATAAAATTGTATTATGCTTATTAATTTGAAAATTTGAAATCTAATCGAATGGTATAATATTACTTTTGTCGTTGAGCTTCTTTCTCCTTGAAAAAGTTTGATATAACTTCCAATCGTGTTTCTGCATCTCGCTTCTCTTTTTCAGCTACTTTACACTGTTCACTCAACGAAGACACTTCCTCTTTAACAAGTTTCATGTGCTCTAAAGAATTAAAATGTTATATATAAAGTTACGGAGAAAATGATAATGTTACTCTCTATGGGCGTACCTTCTAACAAACTGTGTGCTCCTTCGACTTCACTTAAACGTATCTTTAATTCATCTCTTTCCTCAACAAGTTGCGACGCTTCTGCTTTAACATGAGATACTTCGTAAAGTTTTTCAATGTCTAAATTATTCGAATTTACTTGGTTAATAACTTCTACGAGATCTTTGACTTCTGCTTCTTTAATTTTTAATTCTTTGTATAAATTTGCTTTGTCCATAGAGAGCTACAACAAACAATAGAAATATAACGACACAATGGTTTATTGAATAAAATTAAATCGTAAAAAAATGAATCTATTTACTTGCGTAACTTGTACTTCTAATTGTTGAATTATTTCATTTAAATTTTCTTGAATTTTACTTCTTTTATTTAGTTCGATTCGAAATTCTTCTGTTATACGTATAAGCTCAGTATCCAATTCTCCGTATTTTTTTTTCATAGCATTAAGCTCTGCCAACAAAGTTTCATTCTGTAATAAAAAAATATCATCATAAAAATTTCCATGTGTATACATACCTATATTATGCACACACACACACACACACACACATATATATATATATATACACACACACACACGAGGGCGCGCATACACACATGTACAATCTACTTCGATCTTGGATTTAAAAAGAAATTCAATCTACCTCTTGAGTTTTGATGTTGAGAGCATTAGTCAAAGATTCATTAGCGCTTTGTTGAACATTTAAGCGAGCTTGCAAATCCTCTACCGATTGAGTTAACGGATTAACTTCATTGTTGGACGAAAGAACTTCTCTTAACATGCGTTCCAATTCTAATCCTGCTTCCGTTACATTTTCTAAATCTTTTTCTAACATAGCAACCTGATCTTCCAACTCAACATTTGCGTTCTGCACAGTATATAAGTTATGTCATCGTATATACGTATAATTGATTTAGTTCTCGTCATATTCTTATTCTTATTATTTACCTGTGAAGCTTCTAGTTCGGCTTTCAAAGACAATACCATCTCGTTTGATCCAAATGATTCATCTTGCATAGAGTTTAACTATATTCAATTTTACAAATTTATACATAATATAGATAATAAGAATATATAAGAGAAAGCGCATAAACGAAAAACTAATGATTTACACTATAAAATTATGCTTTACCTCATTTTTAGTTGATTTTAAATTTTCATCCAACATCAAGCTTTCCTTTGTAGAAAGAAATAATTCCTTTTCTAATTTATTTATCTTTGCTATCAAATGACCATCCCTCCTCATATTCTGAATAAAAATATAGAATCATTATGTAACGAAATCAATATAAATATGCGTCTTATTAATGTACCTGACAACAATAATACCTCGATATAATAATATCCTAAAGTAAAGATAAGCGTAGTAATAGAAGTTATGCTTAAATAAAACAGCATTATCCAATATGTATGCTCTACTTTTATCATTCTCATAATACTGCCATCAGGAACAGACTCTTTATCCTGTAATATGAAAATAGAATGGATAATGTGTGAAGGTTTGTGTTGTTTAAATAAAGTTGGAAAAGAAAAGCAAAGAAAAAGGGGGGAAAAAGGAAAAAAAAAGAAAGTAAAAGCAAACAAAAAATTTACTTACTTGCGATATAAAGCCGTAATTTATATCACCCTCATTTATGCATTCGTTATCCGTTGTACAAACATCGGAAAATTGCATATTTTGTATTGTAGAAAGTAACGTTACCTCTTCGACATTTGTGAGACCCTCCGTATTTTCATTATAAAGAACTTCATCTTCTATTCTATCTTCATTTTCTGCTTCAGACAAAACCTTATCCTCGATACTTATGATATCTTCATATTTAGGTAAGGTTTCAGTTACAGAATCACCTATATTTTTTTGCCCATCTTCCCTTTGCAACTCTACTAAATACATATCATAGAAGGAAAAGAAGAAGAAAAAGAAGAGAACATTAGAAAATTTTAAACATATATATATATATATAAGTCTAAAATTGATAAATCAGTATTTTTTACCTTTATCAGGTATCACGTTTTCTTCCACGTATAACAAATTTCGATTATTACGAAATTCATGGAAGATCTGTTCCGTGTTAATATCTTTTGCATCGTTTTGACTAGATTGTGATTCTTTGCTCTCTTCGCCATGCAATTGTTCATTAATATCTTTAAATACTGTATTCGATTCTACAGGAACATCAACAGAACTAAAGATATCTTTTTCAACATTGTCATTATTTACATCACTATTTACAATATTGTTTTGACTGTCTTGCGCTTCCATTTGATTATTTTCTTCCAACTTAGTTTCCCCTTCCTTCTGTATTGTAACATTCGTATTAGCATCGCATATTGTATCTTTTTGAAATGGATTATTATCGAAAACATTTTTTTGCAGATCTATCTCAGGTGTATCGACTTTATTTACAATCTGCTGTACCTTTTCTTCCCTGTTAAGGACAATTTCAGAATCAAGAGAATTATTTGTTGCCGGTACAAGAACATTTGATTGATCTACGTTTGGAGTGTCTACCTCCTTATGTAAAAGCTCCGTTTTATTTTCTATTTCAATTTGTTTTAGTGACTCAGACTGGATATAGGAATTGTCTGGATCGTTTATATTTTCAACTTTTATTTCCTCCTTATGGTCTAAATCAACAATCACATTATCCTTATCATCATTATATTCCAATTCAGAAGTCAAAGATTCTAAACTGTCCTTTTTATTTTCTTCTAATTTAATAATAGAAAATACCGCATCATCTTCCCTCGCATTATCTCCTAATTCGACATTTAAAGAATTCACGTTACTTTTCTCCTCCTTATGTTCCAATTCAAACTGAGAAAAGTCTACATTATCTTTTTCCCACTTATCTTCATTCACATTGAAAGTAATCACATCTGTATCATCCCTTTTCTTTTCTTCTATCGATTCAACAGTCAAGGAATCTACATTATTATTTTCATTTAATTGCAATTCGACTGCGGATTCGTTTGTTTTAATATGCATACTGGAAGTGTCGTTATAAGTAACAAACTTTAATTCTTCCTCCTTAAAGTCAGTTTCTTGTTGCAACTTAATTGGTACATCTAATTCAATTTGCGTAGCAGTTGGCTTTATGCCGTTTTTAATATCATCTTCTGTTTCTTTATTATTTGACAAAGACGCAGTTTCTATGACGGAAGTATAACTCGGTTGTACAGTTGATTCTTCCCTATTTACAAAAATTGTAGTACCATCTATTACGTTATACGATGGAGATATACTTTCTGTTTCATGCATAGATTGCTTCGTATTTTCTTCATTGGTAGTTGAAATAGATGCATCGATATTATTATTATTATTATTGGAAAGACTACTGTATATCGGAATAGAGTCGGCTTTATTTTCATTATTTTTTAATGGAATATTTTTCATATTACTGATATCATTATTAATATTATCAATGTTATTACTTTTATCATTGTTTTTATTGTTAATATTATTTACAACTTCAGTAGGTACTTCGTAAGTCAAGTTTTTCTTTAAAACTTTAAATTCCTTTAAAAAATTTTTTGGTATGTATCCACGGTTACCATCGAACTAAAAGAAATATTCATTTTCAAATGTAAACTTCGATAAAGCTTTGTAAAATATAAACAAAAACATAATAACAATAATAATAATAAAGTACAATACAAAAGATGATATCGTACAAACATTTGTATACAATAAGAATTGTTAATATAAACTTGGAATTTCATGGAATTGAAAAATAATGAAAAAAAAAAAACATACCTCTACACCCCACAAATCTGGTCTTCTGCCGGCACCTTTGCTATAAACAGTTACAATTTCACTCATTGGTACGGAGACCATGCCCCTTTCTCCAGCTATATACTTCAACGTAGTCCTGGCGAATGATACAGGTTCTGCAAATGAAGTCAAGGAATTCAAACCACATATATAAACAAATAAAAGCACGAGAGAGACGGGGGGGAGGAGAGGGAGGGAGGGAGGGAGGGAGAGAGAGAGCTGTCAGTCAATTATGAAGATAAAGTATGGCTTCAGTTACCTGAACACTTTGGGTCATAACATAATCTTTTATCTGATAGTATGGACGAGCATTCTGGTATTGCAACAAGTACTACTGCAAGTACTAAAAAAGAAATTTCAGCAAATGGATTTATTCTCGTCATATTTCCAGTATCGCAAAGTTCCACATCACTATCAACACAGAGTGTTACAGATTTCAACGCGCATCGTCATTCACCACAAACTACTTCACACATAGACACCTCGCCATCTACAAAAAGAATCTGCGCAGAAGAAGAGAAAGAAACTCGAATTTTGATTGGTCCATCGATCGACAAGACAAAAAATTAGAAATAAGACGTTTCGTATAGCACATCATAATAGTTTTTGAGAAATATTACATATAACTGATTATATAATTATATAATTCGTTATAATTGTAAATGCATTTTTTAATATTCTCAATAACAATGTCCAAAAGTCGTAGCTGATTGATTAGATTTCGTTCAAAGTCAACTGATCGTCCATTTTTATCGATTATTTCACGAAATATATATTGATATTGTTGAGATACGCATTATACTTTTCAATAATTTTATTGTTAATATAACGTTCAAAATATGGGTATTAAGACATTAGGTGGTATAAAAAAAAATGGTGTATAGTATAGATAGTATAATAAAAGTTCGATGTACGATGATATACGGAAAAAATTTTATTATTTTCACGTTTACAATCTTTTTTTCTACATGACTAGATTATAAGAAGCAATTAAAAAGTCACGTTTTCAAAACGGCATCGTCTATTATGCATCACAAATTATATATTATTAATACATATGTATTTGTATTGTACAATCAATGATTTTGGTTTATATATAATCATTTTAAATTATTGTATTAACGGTCTTGTGTAAGATGCAAGACTTTAATGGAATGATCATAATGTTAAAAATGTGAAAAGTAGGAATGCAATGATAGTACGGTAAAAGTTTGAATAAAAAAAAAGAATCAATCATATTACAATATTTCAATTAACAATCGAATGTTCATTATCATACTTTTTGACTAAGTGATCGTTTATATGCTAATATAAATAACTGAACACAGCACATATAAAACGGCGTTTAAATTTTCGTCATCGTATAAGGAAATATGAAAGTGTCTTTTCATAGAGGATATTAGAATTATTTTTAAAAAGAATACAAGATGTACTTTCTATTTGTACTTTTAACCGACACAAACTTTTATTCCAATCAGTTCTTTTAAAATATCTGAAAATAATAAAAACGTTTTCTTATATCGTGCATCAATTATTGTTATGTCGCTGAAAGTACGCTTTTCATGAAAGCTAGTTTATTTTAATTTTCTTTTTAAAATCAGCAGTAACACACTTTTTTTTTCTTTTTCTTGTTGTGTTTTCCTCTTTTTTTCCCCCATGATAGAATATGTTGTGGGAAATATCAAATGGAAATTTTCCCGACTTAGAATATACAGACTTTCTAATTCTTACTTGGTCAAACTTCTAAATGCAGTTTTAAATATAACTGGTTATCACACAATGTATTATACTTATTGAAATAACTTATATGCAAGGTGTTAATAAAAGGAGCACATATATTTTCTTTGCGACCGGCAATATAAGATTAAAAATTTTTAAGTAAACCATTCTCTTCTCGTATACATACCCTACGTTTTTATTATTACATTTAACTTTGTGCAACAGTATTTTACAATTGACTTTTGAGGCATCCTTCATAAACACCTAGCATATATTTTTATTGAGAATTACGTCTAAAGCAAGAGGAATCGTAAATGTAACAAGTATAAACTATTCATCAGCTACGGATATACATCTATACTGCTAAATGAGCATTCTATCGTATTAGCTATGTACGTATGTATGGTATGTATTTATGTATATCTGAAAAATGTAAATTTCTATTACAGTTGAAGCTCTCAACTTATTTCCCCATGTTATTTTATTCAATGAACTATATGAATTTTTTTCTTAAATACACAACTAGAATATTTCTCATGTTGTTTCAAATGCGAATTGTTGAAATAATTTTGTATAATATTATACTATACAAATTCTTTATAAGAATAAACCACTTATACATTATAACTTTAGAAAGTCGACACACCTTTAACTGTTTATTCTAATGCAAATAGTAAATTTTTTTTAATCAAAGAGATCGTCTAGAATCATATAATAATAAAAACATTGATGATATTGCACGAAAAGGTATGTTTAAAATAATAGTATTAAATAGAAATAGACTTCATGATATAACAATGCTTGATTACAAAGTGTTTGTTTGTTTGTTCGTTTGTTTGTTTGTTTGTTTGTTTGTTTATGCGTGTGTGTATTAAGTTTATAAAGTGTTGAAAAATAAAATATCTTTTCAGATTACTCATGTAAACGACCGAACGAGTGAATAAATGTTAAAAAGTATCCTTTAGTTAATGCGAAAAAAATATATATTAATTAAAACTTTTTCTTCCCACGCGAATAATATTAAATTGGAAAATGACAAAGTATTAAATATATATATATATATATAAACGTAACCGTAAACGATTTTTCATTTTTGAAAAAGGCGCTTATTATTTCTTCAGGCACAAAATATCGCCACTCGAATTTAATAGAGTAGAATATAGTTCAATATACTTTTTGTTAATTTTGACATTTAACTTTCTCATCGTACGCTAAATACAGATTATAACAACTACACTTTTTATGTAGTATTTTGAAATTTTTCTTTTTTATATTTTTTCATTAAAAACGTTAACTCGAAAACGATACTCGTTCGATAATATTATATCGTCATCGTCATCGTCATCGTCATCATCATCATCATCATCATCATCGCCATCATCATCATCATCATCATCATCATCATCATCATCATCATCATCATCATCATCATCATCATCATTATCGCTGTCGTCGTTGTCATTATCATTATCAGCAACATCATGATCATCTATAAATATTTATCAGTCCACGAGCACATAATTAAGTACGATAGAACATTCTGCTGCATTAACTGTGAGTGTTTCATGTTTCAATTCAGTCAAAGAATTTTTAGTTAACAATGTTTGCAGAGAGAAGTTCTGATAAATTCCTTGTCTAAATTCCATTGTTAAAAAATGGGGAAATTCACTAATTTCTTTCAATATACTATTGACAAAGAAAAATGTAATAAAGATGAAAGTGTGAATAAAATATGTAATATGATCTCTTCAATGTTTATCCTTATTCATAATATGAATTGCACTGTTTTTTTTTCTTTTTTCTTTCTTTCTTTTTTCTTTTTTTTCCCTTTTTATTTTCTTTTTTCTTTTCCTTTTTTTTTCTTTTTTCTCCTTTTTTTTCTTTTTTTTTCTTTTTTTTTTCTTTTTTTTTTTCTTTTTTTTTTTTTAATATTATCAAGAATGCAAATAGAAGAGCATTTCAGTTTATAGAAAGTATCAATTAATACATCACATTGATTATTTTACTAATGACAAAGTTCAACAGAAAATTTCATTTTTATCATAAAGAACATCTTTTTTCCCTAATATATGTAATTTTCTCAAAGAGTGATTCTTAAGCATGCGACATAAAGAAACAGCAAGAGAAGACAACATTGTTAAAAATTCTTTTTCTTTAAAATTTGTCCATCACACTTTATCCATAATAATAAATTTGACATAAATTTATTTCATTGGAGATTCTTTTTTTTCTCTTTTTGTTTTCTTTTTTCCTTAGAATCGAGCAATAATCTTTCAATTTCGTAACAAACAACGTATAACTTAATGGATTATACTAACTTTTATGTTTGCGTAATTAGACTCGGTAAGTTTCTTAAATAGATATGAGAAAAAACACTATAACACATAACATATCACACATAAATTCATTACAAGTTTAATAACGCTAAAAGACTATCCATGAATCAATATATTCTAAAGAAAGAACTTCTTGTAATGGAAAAAATTACATGAGTCTATGCATATATATATATATGCATGTATGTATGCATGTATGCATGTATGTATGTATGTATGTATGCATGTATGCATGTATGCATGTATGTATGTATGTATGTATGTATGTATGTATGTATGTATGTATGTAAAAGGAAAAAAAACATCAATTAAACTCTTCAAATATATACATAGAAAAAATGAATAAAAAAATTCATTTTCTCAGATCTCATTTCTATTATAGTAACCATAATCTTTTCAATAAAGATATCACCAACAAAAAATAACTGTTTGCGAAGAAATATCCATCATAACAATTACTTCTCCGTATGACTTTTTACTAATTAGAAACATAAGATATGATATAAAATATACTAAAATTGAACGAACAAATCAAAAATGAGCAAGCAGCAATTGAATAAGAAACGTATTGTGAATGGCACACCTTTCTCTGGAATTAAAAAAAAAAAAAAAAAAAAAAGAAAGAAAGAAAAAAGAAAGAAAGAAAAAAGAAAGAAAAAGAAAAAAGAAAAGAAAAACAAAGAAAGAAAGAAAAGAAAAAAGGCATATAAGCAATTTAAAACTATTAGAAAGTTAACGACTGCCCTTTTAACTATACAAAACAAATGTTGAAATAATTTACATAAAACTGATAATAATGAATAAAAAATGAAGAGAAAAACATATGCTTGGGTCTAAAATTAAATAGTCTTTGAAAATATCATAACTTACCAAGAGAAACATCGCAATATTTAACTGTAACCAAACTGTACCTTACGACATTGGCAGAGCCACTTAATAATTCGAGCATTTCTTTCAACGATACTAGGTGGATCGTTAACTCTTTGATTAAAATCGTCATTACCCATACCAATGCTACAATTATTATTCTGCCATTGACTACCCTGATTTGCCTGATTATTTCCAATCCAAGAATAAAGACCTGACGCTGAGTCGACCGAGCTAACACTATCGAAGAATACAGGTGACGAAGATTTCGAATCGGGTTCAGTGATAAGTTGATAATTCTCTAAATCTAAACCCAAATAATCAAAGAAATTCTCCAACAGTGTCACCGAACGTGGTGCACGTGCTGATAACTTGCACGTTCTACCATTATCTTGCCTCCAATAACGATCGCTTATATCAGATTTTGATCTCAAAATAGGTCTACCACGTCCTTCCTTCCAACCGTCTGAGAATCTATCATGAAAATAAATATTATTTGTTGAATCTTCAATGAACAAAATTATATAATAAATAATACATCCAGTGATGCCATTTATAACGAGAGATATATATATATGTAGTTGTTAATATTAGAGTGAAAGAGAAAGTACCTAGAGTTACAAGTAGGACTGTAATCAGTTTGACTCTCGCTGCTTTCAGTATCAGAACTATAATGTCTCACGACAGAAGGTGGTGTACCACTGGCATAACTGCCCTTTCTCGAACGATTTTTATCAGTCGAATGTTGGGTCGATGCACCACTGTCTCTACGTACGTGAGTCCAATAATCCTGTCGATATTAAGACGATATCATTCGTTAACGATAAATTTCTTACGACAAATAAATAATAAGAGTGATTGACGATGAGGAGAATATAATACCTGTAACCTTGGTGGTGGTTCACTACGATGAGTACAATGCCCAGAGGATCCACCAGAATCCCTTGCGGTAGCGCCATGGCTCAATTTACTTGAGCCAGACGATTTCTGTGTTCTGCCACCGGATGATAGAACACTACTGGCATCCCCACCGCCAGAGCCAAACGAACGTCTGATGTGACGCGTACTAAGGACGTTCGATAATAAACATTTTTTCAATACAATACGTTCCTCTTTCTCAATACGCTTTTTTTCCTCCCTCTTCTCAAGCAATCAATAAAAACGATTGATCCCAATAATAATACCTGCGATAATAGACAGCATCACGTTTGAAACTATGTTCGGAATAATCCGAACTAGTCTCGCAATCTGGACAATTGTTAGCTCCATAATGATGTCCAAGTAGTTTGGCAGATGATTTTGTCGACGTACGTGGCGATAACGAAGCTCGACGATGCGTACTGGTGTGAAGATCAGGCAAAGATTTATGACAAATTGTATTCTCTGCCGATGGAGAAGCTATGGATTTTCTGCTTGCTGGACCAGACGTATGAGAATGCGAATTACTTCGACCAAATTTGAAGCGAATGTCTGGCGGTGTACAATGCTACAGAATATAAACATTTGAATGTATAATCCCAATATATTTAATATATCTGTTATTTCTCAATTAATAATTAATATGTTGTATTCTTGAAATCTTCTTTACCAACGCACGATCATCGTCTCGGCAGCCGGGCGATAAGCTGCCAGGTGAATATTTGAACTTTTCCTCGCGGGTGACAACACCGTTCGTCGTTTGAAGGCATGCCTGAGTTGGGCTTTCCGGGAAGAAGACGTTCTCCTTGCTATCGGTGTTGAGTAATCTCCGTAATTTCGTCTGCAATTGATCCCCGCTCGTAACACTCGGTGGCCCTGAAATAGTGCGCCGCTGCGGAAGAGGGACTAAGCGTGGGCTCTTTGGTGGCAGCGCGGGTGGCAGTGTTTGTTGAGGACTCAAAATCCCATCTGCTGATAAATAGAATCGAGGGTAAGCTATTATTATGATTGTAGTATATCTAGCATAACAAGAAATACGATCATGATTTATCATTTCAATAGGATCAATAGTGATTCTTCTTCTTCTTCATCTCCAAACTTGTTAATAAATACTTCATCGTTGATCGATCAGATCTACATGGATACAACAAAGAAATATTATTTGTAAATATGATACTTCAACGACCGATTTTGATACATATAATAGACGATTATTGGCCAATTAAACGAAGAACAAATCGATCAGAAGTTAAGAATCGATAGATCTCCTAAGTATTTGGATAAAGAAGGAGGAAAAATATTTTATACTTCTATCTTGATCATGACACGTGGCCCAACAACAGGGTGGCGTTACAGGATTAGATATTTGTGACGGCGAGGGTGATTGTATCGAGCACGGTACAGCTGTATTTCCACACTTCCTAAGTAACCTAGGTGGTGCACTAGATGCACTTAGCTGAGATACTTGAAGATGCCCGCTATTCTTGAGTTCCTGTTTCCGATCCAGCACGGTCTCGCTTTTCACGTAAAATGCTTTCGTCTCTTGCAATAATTCCACTGCACTCTTACGTTTTCCTACGAACAATAATTATCATCGTCATTAGTTTCTTAAGTAATTTCATTTCCGTTCGTCATAAACTAGAAAAAGTAGGACAACGATTCGACGAAACAACGGACATTGATTATCCTGATAATGAAAAGGAACGATTTCTAACATGTTTATATTGTACATATGATGATAATAAAGTGTTTCATTCGAAAGGACATAAGAATTGGCAAAAGAACGAGTTATAAGATTTCGGGATAAGGCCAACGACGGCCAGTTTGTTCGTATTTTCATAAGGCCATTGCAATATTCATCAAAAGGGACTTTTACAAAAGAATCTTTACCATGGTGGAATACAATAGTAGTTTTAACATTAAGAATACTAGATTTCGGACCAAGTATACGTGTGTATATGTATATATGCGTGTGTGTGTGTGTGTGTGTGTGTGTATATATATATATATATGTATATATATACACATATATATGAGTAAGAACATTTTCGTTTGGATTTGAAAGAACGGACGACGAAGGTGCCGCCTGGTTTTGATTATCCTAGAAATACACCCTTCTTCCCTTTGCGTTTATATATTTACAAGTGGAATATGTCGAAAGTTCTTTTTTTACTATTACTGCCGTTGCTGTTGCTGCCGCAAAACAGAGACATGGGGCTTTCACTCGAGTATAGAAACATTTTCATTCATCGTGTCCACATATAGACATACATACGTACGTATATATACATTGATAAAAATATAATTATAACAATTTTTCTTCTTTATATATTTGAATCAACTACCTGTGTGATCAACGTGCCGATGATGATTTCTAACGTAAGGTGGTGTTGGATCCCTAGCTTGAATATCCCAATACGAATTACGACTATTTCCGAAATTATTCACTCTTTGCTGTTGCGAAGGCGAGGATTGCTTACAGGGCAACCTGGCCATGGCGATCATCATCTTTCCTATTCGACGCGCTGTAAATCGATTACGTTAGCGGTCCTCGTCTTATTCTGATACGTCGTCGCTTCGACCCCATTTTTTGCCGATCTTCCGCACTCTGCAACACATATATAATCGATCCATTAATCAGGAATACAATTAATTATTAAGGATATCAAAATATTTGCTATACTTAAACAATTATTAGGAACAAAATGCCGTCCATTATTCTCAGGCTTGTAACAGATTAAGTTTCTCTCTCTCTCTCTTTCTCTTATATTCTGAAAGAATATTTTTCCCAGCATAATATTATCCTACTCTATGCCGCTCATCATGGTCTCTATCATTTCCAAGAAGACCATTGCGACACTCGTGAGGCCGAATATTTCCAATGGAAACTAGGATTCTGTCTTTTTATGTATCCAACCGTCAGAGATTGTTTTATGAAAAATAACGAACGATAACGATGAATTGAATTCAAGGGGAAAGGTCATCGAGTTAGCCATTATTTGAAATATCGGATATATTTGGGTGAATAGACACAGAAAAGAGAGGAAGGGAGGGTGGGTGGTTGGGGGAGTTGGGTAGAGAGAGGACTGAAGTGACATCAAGAGAGTAAAAGTAAACGCATTTATGAAGAACGACGAATGATCGACATTTATGTGACAACAACTCGTCAGAAAAATCATCAACGGTTTAATTATTATATCATATTGATTAAAATGTGTGAAACGTTATCTCATTGATTCGTTTCTCATTGAAGCTTAAAAAGAGAATTAGTTCAAACAAAATGTTACCTTCAGAGAAATGTATTCGATTTGATAAGAAACGATTTGATATATTTTGATGGGGCTATAAATTTAGTTTCCTTTCGATTAATTCGTATCCCGTTAAAAAAAAAAAAAAAAAAAAAAAAAACCTTGGAGAATATAAAAAGGATGATGAGGCTGGATATTGCAGGATCACCTTGACCTTGGTACACAAAGAGGTAGCACACGTGCCGTTTTACGATATCGACTTGCTGTCAGAGAGTTCCGGTTTGTAGCGCCCGCGACCGGACACATTAGGAGGACTCCCACGGTTGGGACGACTCTCGAGTTTTGTCGAAGCTTTGCCACCGAATGTGGAAGAGACAAGCGCAGAGAAGTGCTTTTCATTCATCATACGCTTCTTCTTCTTTTCTTTTTTCTTCCTTACTTTTCTATCGCCTGTAATCCCCTTTTAATCATACTTTTCTTACTCGCATGATCTTCGATAAATGAATTTCGTTCCTAATTCCTTTCCCTTTCGAAAGAAACTTACTTTCATTCTGAAATTAACCAATAAGCTGTTAATAATTCAAATTTTATTCGAAAGATTAAGTGACGCAATCGCTTCAGCCAATAACGATTCAGGATACAACTATCGCCATTATTAAACTTGAAGAATAGCCAATCAGGATAAGGACTAATAACAAAATTGCGATATTTGAATTTTTTATGTGATTATAACAAATCGAATATGGATTTAATATAGAAATAATTACCAAGTTGAAACGATGAGCCAATTGAAATAATTATACTATAAGGGATATAAATTTATGTAAACGTATGAAATAAATTTCATAATTCAGATCGTCTGAAAATTTGTTTCTTAAATATTTCTCTAATAGACCAAACTCGATACAAGTTGATAAAACATTACCATGACGTAGGTATTTGACGTATCTATTGTTCGTACATAAAACGGAATAATACAGAGACGACGATCTATCTCACTACTTTCCTGAGCATCTCCTTTCGACGTACGACGACGAATCGCTATTTCTACAATGCGTTTGACATTGAATCCGCGTATCGTGCCGTTATACCGTGAACAAAGAGAGAAGAAAAATCTTGCGACGTTGAATAGGGGATTCCTCGCGAAAGATTTCGTGATACATAATGTGCAAACTAAACACTGACATTTTAACAAAGCTGAAATTGGTGCAACTGGGTCTCCAAGGAAAATAACAATACGAAAGAAAATATTCTTTTAAAAAGACAATATAAGCCATTAGATAGTTTATAACGATTTCGAAAGATCGTTGAATTATTTTAATTATCGTCGCATTTTCAAATGACCTTGATTTTAAACGTGAAATAAAAACCAAGTCAACGTTCAATGACGTAAGAGAATAATGTTATATTCGATACGCTTTACATCTTCTCCGGCAGGAAAGCGAGGGGATGAATATAAACTCTCGCTGGATGAGCTAGGAAAAGGCCAGGCGTGAAAAACGGATATCGAAAATGTCACGGTCTCCTTTTTTTTTCTCTGAACGACCTTGACTATAGGGGGGGGGGGAGGCTTCCGGCGCTTCCAGGATGTCTGGGACGATGCTATGAATGGAGGAAGAAATGATATTTTCCAAGTGTCTCGATCAACGAACAGTATTACGTTCGTTAAAAATGAAGCTTGAAAAGTAGACCAATCGGGACACGTATTGTGCTCGTATCTCGACTATTTCAAACGCCATTTTGTCTTTTCCAACGCGAATTACGTGCAAAAGCATTTTGTGAAATAAGACCTTGCACCAACATAATTTGATATAAAGCGATATTAAAACGAAGTTACGTTTTCAAGAGACATCGCAAAGAAGAGGAAACAAATAAATGGAGAGAGATGCTATGCAACACTCGACAAGACTATCCCGAGTCAAGCGGTTATCGTTCCTGTCAAAGATAAAAGATACGAAGAGGGCAAAACAGAGAATAAAAACTGGCCAATGAGAAAGTCTCTCTTTTTTTTCTTTTTCCTTTCTTTTTCATCTACAGCTTTGGGCCTTAACGCATAAATCGTATAAGAATCCTGGTATAATCGATGCTCGAATACAAGGTGAAACGAAGCGGAATGCCGTTTGAGAATAAAAAAGAAAAATGTATTATAACCGGAAATAACATTCTTCCGCGTACATTACTCTTTTCATATTAATGTCACTTTAATATTATAATGTACATTTGTACCTACAAAACTGAACGAAACTTCGAATTTAAGCTTGAAACTAAAGAAACGCAAAT
Organism: Vespa crabro; assembly: GCF_910589235.1. Taxonomy (NCBI): domain Eukaryota; kingdom Metazoa; phylum Arthropoda; class Insecta; order Hymenoptera; family Vespidae; genus Vespa; species Vespa crabro. The sequence continues at coordinate 5,714,797 of NC_060970.1, read as the reverse complement.
AAAATTCTAAAAAAGAAATACAAAAATATCCGTTTGTCGGATGAACGGGCGAATTAGGCGTCTAACTAATTAGGCATTTATTAAATATTAATTTGGGCATTTGTCGTAAAGTTGTTCAAACAGCTGTTGAGCGACGATTGTTCTCAGTCACAAGGAACGTTATAAGGCTTTAATTTGCAAAGTCACGCGTCGATGTAGTCATCTGTTCGACGAATGAAACGAAACGAATGAAACGAAACGAATGCATTCGTGAATTCAACGTCCAAGTGAGAATTCTTCTTAGGAAATAAAATCGATTTAGAAAAAATTTTCAAATTACAAATCTCCCGCGCAACATAAAAAATATATATATATATACATATATGTATATATGTATATATACATCCCATTTGGATCCTATTCTTGAAATATATTCTGTTCATCGATTATAAGTTTATAGTACGTCGTTTCGATCGACGTACATCAACCCCCGAGATGTTAAGTAAGTCGTGCTGAGACGAACGAGTTGACCTGTACGCGAAACACGACTGCGATGGCAACGAAAGGGATGGAGGGTGTAAACGTATGTTTATGGTTCATTGATCGAAGGGCAACAAAGCTTTCCTACTTTGCTTCTACACATTTCTTATTATGATGAATTCTAAAGAAAGCCGAGCTTTCCTATCAACCACCATCTTTTAAAATCGGCTCTTTTATCTCAAATATACTTATGCGTAACATTAAATTACAATAAATATGTTAATAATAAATTCGATGTCATAATTCAATATAATTCACATACAGTATACTTTACTACTTAGATATAGTAAAGTTAAACGATAGATACACCCGAGCAATATAAGTCAACATAAAATTGAGATAACAACAATAACACGGTGAACGATGTTAACGATAATTAAATTCTAATCTCAAACTTTCTTTTTTGACAGATTAATTAATCGATCAAATATATACCAATAAGTAAAAATTAACTTTTTTATGAAAATACTACATATTGAAAATTTCTATACGGACGCAAATACAAACGTATATAGGAGGAACGTGTCGCTTACGGAATGTTTCGACCTTGAATCTAACTAGATAGACAAAATCAATGAAGAAAACAGAAGTATCGTTGAACGCAAACGAAACTTTATATATTATGTTACTATTTAAGCTTATAATTAATTTATATTTGTAATGTTGGATTATATTGTTTGGAAAAAATATCTTAAAGTGGCATCTCTTTCAAATTGCTTTTTTACTACCACTTCGTTTAAAGTTTCATTACACTCGAATCAATTGCAACCAATTGAGATCAATCTCGACGTAACGAATACGCATATTCATACTTAATTGGAGAGTAATGTTTCGTATTGCTAAATACGAATGTCTTACACGTACTTGGTTTTATCAATTAATATATAGAACGAACAATTTCATTAATAATATACTTGAATATCATTTAACAGTTCTATCATTTTAATCCTAATTACTGGAGGGGGGAGGAAAAAAGAAAAAAGAAAAGAAAAAAAAAAAGAGAAAGGGAAAATAGATTAACAAATTCGATAAATCAAAATTGGCGCCATTGTTACGTTCGCTATCTAATAGAGATTATCGATAAATAATTACAATAATAATCATAACAACAAGAATAACAAAAATAATAATAACAATAACGATAATACTAATAATAATACTATTACTACTACTACTACTACTAATAATAATAATAATAATAACAATAATAATAAAAATAATAATAATAATAGTAGTAGTAATAATAATAATAAGACAGTTGCGCCCTTAAAAAGACGATAAGATGAGAAAATTGGAAATAATCCTATAAAAGGCACCATAGAAATATGGTAAAACATTAGCAACGATAAAATAACCTTTACTTACGAAGGATGTTGCAGCGTCAGCATTCCCTCCACAGCAAAAAAGGGCCCACAAGTGTACGCATTTGCGTGAGGACGAATACGAAAGAGAACCAAAGGAACACTGATTTTACATCTCAAACGATATATATACATTTGTATGAGATAGTAGACCGTTAAACACGGCAGATAGAACTCCTGCTTCAATCGTGGTGCGCGCGCGTGTGTGTGTCTGTGTGCGTAGATGTGTTGACTTCTCTAACGAGAAAAATGAATATTATAAAACTATTATCGTACCGAGACCGAGATAATCACTCTCTCACGTTAATACCACAAACTACTACGTTTGACATAATTTACTTGATGAACCTGCGTCTAGTTTTACCGGACGTAGGATAATAACGAACGAGCTAATGTATCGAAAACGATGCAAATAGGAAGTTGATGGGGGAGGGGGAAGTGAAGGAACTGAATGACAATAACAATGCTACTTAACGATCATCACATTCACGAATGACTGGCCAGACTGATCTGATCTGGATTACGTTCTCGAACGAATCGGGCCCCCCCCCCCCCCACTGCCGTGTAATCCTCGCGCATGCGCAATTAGGACAAAGCTTCTCATTGGTTATACACGCACAGGAGCGTGTATACTCGATCAAAGAAGCGGTAGTTCGTGGGCCCTTGTAAATCTTCCATATGAAATTAATTTGTACAATACTCTTTAGAGGTAATAGGATATTAATATTCAATTATTAATCGATATTATATTATTTATGGTCGATTAGGAAAGAAATGTCTGATTAATTTCGGAGAATAAAATTTACAATGAAATATCTTAGGATTTATAGAAAATCTGTGATTGGTAGATTTCGGACGAATAATAAAAGCTATTTCTTTTCTCACTGTCGTCACATTAGTTCTTACTATATTAGACATATATGTAGACCTGCTTATGCGATAGCATATTTCTTATAATATATTTCTTATTTATTATCTGTCCGATCATTTCGTTAACAAACGAAATTATTAAAGCTATTATTAATAATTGATATTATTTATATTTGAAGTAAAAGGAAAAAAAGTTGTATAAGACAAAATGGACAGTGATACACCTTTGATATATGGACTTGAATTTCAAGTATGCTTTCCTAATAATGTCCCTTAATAATTTAATCTTCCAATATGTATTAATAATTTATAATTATTTATATTATAGACTAGAGCACTATCGGCACAGACTGCAGAAACTGATATCGTTAGATTTCTAGTAGGAACTCAATCGTTAAAATTTACTAACAATCAAGTACATTTAGTTGAACTTAACGAAGAGACCAATGGTTTAAACACACAGATATTTCAACATCCGATAGGTGAAATATGGTCGTTGCAAGCATCGCCGACTGAACCTTCTTTATTTATTACATGTTACAACAGTTTAAATGGTATTTTCTTGAATTTGCTTGATCTACCTACGTAGAAACGTAAGATGAACATCGAATATGTTTTTTCAATTGAACAATTTTTTAGATGAAGGAACATGCCAAATGAAAGGAGCCCTTTGGAAATTACCTGAAATTAAAGAATATACGAATGACAGTATACAGTTGGATATGCTAGCTGAAATTGACACAACGAAATACGGTACTGACTTGAAAACTATTGCATATCATCCTATGGACGGTGCAAAAGCTATATCGGTTGTAGACAATCGCTTTGCTCTGTGGGACCTGGCTAATAGTAAACCGCAAGTAAATATAAATACTCATTGCATTTATAAATTGTATAAACTTTCACAATCTTAGTCATATAATATAGGTGATAGTATCAGGTATATTGTCTGGGAAAAATCTACCACGTTTCACAACTGGTAAATGGAATCCTCACAACGGGTGCAATCAATTTGTAACGCTAGATGAAAATAATATTCAAGGTTGGGATTTAAGGGCCCCGTCTGATCCTTCGTGGATAATTTCGTCTGCGCATTCGCAGATAATTAGGTAAACATAAAAAAGAAAAAACAAAAAAAAAAAAAAACAAAATGAAAGAACGTTTCCTTCTTTTGTATATGTCAAAATAATAATGGATAAAAATATTTTGTCACAGAGATTTAGACTTCAACGTGAATCGGCAATACTTCTTGTCTACCTGTGGTGATGATGGATATATGAAATTCTGGGATATACGAGTACCAAATGAGCCTGTCTTATCGCGTATGGAACATTCTCATTGGGTTTGGAATATAAGAATCAATCGTTTTCACGATCAATTGGTTCTAACGTCTAGCAGCGATTCCAGAGTTATTTTATATAGCATCGTATCTATTTCCTCCGAACCATACGGGCATATAGTTTCACCGGAGGATGATAACGGACAAGCTGATGAAATGTGTCAAAAAGATAAGTATGTAATATTTTTACCTTATACCATATCTAATAATGTATGATATTAAATTTTAATTACAATTAAATAAATATTTTAGATTAGAAGACGGAGTTGTCGAGAGGTACGAAGAACACGAGGATAGTGTATATGCGGTGGAATGGTCCTCTGCCGATCCTTGGACATTCGCCTCGTTGAGTTATGACGGTAGATTAGTAATTAATAAAGTCCCACGCAAATACAAATATCGAATAATTCTCTAAATTATATGTAATATTTATTAGATGGCTTAAAAATTTTTAAAAATTTTATATTTAATTGATATCATTATAATAATATTAGCAAAATTATATCTAATATATTTGTATATAATATATATTTGCATATGAATACAAAGAAGAAAACTTTTTATGAATTTTCTATTATTATTATATTACAATCGTTCCGATATCCTACTAGCAATATTCCTTAAATGGCCATAAACTTTAGATGGCGGACTTCCTAAAATCAAATTACAAATAGCTCTGCGAGCCAATTGTATATTTTGAAAGGAACCAAGAATGTGAATTTTACTATCGGCTAAGACTATTCTTGTTTTTGTTACATTTTCTATAGTGAATTTTGTTCTCCCTCCTTTCCCAGCTAATCTTCCTATAGCTCTAGATAAATGATCGCTTTTTAACGGTTTTACATCCTGAACCTCAAACGTCTCTACGAATAAATCGTCTAAACGTAATAGAGCCAATGCATCTTCTACTTCGAAACCATATATGAAAGCTTTCACAAAATCTGCACCTTTTTGAAGATTAGAAATATCTGCAGTTTCAGGAGCAGTACGGATCTCTACATTCCTTGTTTTCAGATTAAAACGTATCTGTAGTTGTAAATGTTCAACAATAGGAGTAAATATCTTCATCCAATTATCCTTGAGCGGGGTATATCTATGGGCAGGTACGGGAATCTACAAAGTATCTACCATTTAAATACTTTCTTAAAATTAATTCATATCATTGATAATACATTATCAAAATGTACCTTTCGAAATTCACCACGTCGTACTATTCTGGCTCTTTTCGTACGCGATGCAGACTTAATCTTTCCTTCAATGCCATTCATTACTTCGACCTATTAAATGATATTAAATAATAAATAAATGAAGGAAATATTGTAAGATAAAAATGAGAATATTAAGAAATAAATGAAAGACAATGAACACGATAGAATATAACCTCTTTTACGTACCTCCATAGCATTATCCTCCGCTTCTCGTTTCTTTCCTTTCTTATCTGCGTTTGCCATATCGAAGTATTTCTTTTTTCTTTCTTTTATACTTCAACGTAAAATTATAACCTTTCGAAACTGTACATAAATAAATTTATATTAAAAAGCACATATTTGACATTGTAACGCCAACTTTGTAACAATCCATGTGCTTCTAAATTGATACACGGCCGCCATGTTTCATTAACAATCTATAAAATCTCGACGTTAATTGGCTACTCTTCATAACGCAAACAAATAATTATTCGACGTTCATTAATTACTCGTTTTCATCAAATTAACATCATAATCTGATTAATAACTTCGTTCTCAATTATTCTATAGCAAAAATCATTAATATGTGCGAGTAATGTTTGTACGTAATAAGGATATTACCAGCCAATGATATTTCTTTAGAAACAAATAACCAACCAATCACAGCAGTTCTCACGTTGCTGATGCTGCACGCACCACACACACACACACAGTAAACTAAAAAGTTGCTAATTATTTATAATTTCATAATAAGACAATTGTTCATCATTATGTAATAACTTTCGATTATATTTTAGCGTGTTAATGGTTGTATACGTTAATACATTTCGAAAATATTACTTTATGCCAATCATATTTAAACATTATACTTAATAACACATTGCAGACCGACCATACATAATTAAACTGACAGGTTGGATTAAATGATTTCTTAAAGAAATGTAGTGAAGATATTTTCAAATGGATATTTAATTATTATTATTAGTTAATCTTTTCTATCGAATCGAAAAATACGTGGATCGTATATCTTTTCTAAACTGTAGTAGGATACTAATTTTTTCTAGAACTTAAGATTTTTTTTACATAAACACCGTTGTTTCTATCCTACGGAATTAAATTATGCAAAAAAAAAAAAAAAAAAAAAAAAATGAACATTTGTTTTACGCAAGAAATAGATCAACATTTGATAATTTACACCAGGAATTTTCACGTTTGCAGAGAGATTTTCTTCTTTATTCAATGGTATAAATAAAGTTCAATACGACAGTAAAACATATGTATTAACGGTACGACTTCTGATATCGTGCTCTGGCTCCCGGACCACCAAACTTTTTTGGTTCGCATCTCCTTGGATCTGCGACTAGAAGAGTACGATCGTATTGTATTAGAATATCTTTCACTTCCTTCTTACTTGCTTCGTCGACATCTGCAATGCAACATATACGAATATTGTGAAATAATACATAGATAAATGAAAATAAAAGATATAGTTAAGCATATAATTCACTTACATTTCTGATAATAAGCTACAAGAGCTTTGGAAATAGCTTGACGAATGGCATAAACTTGTGCCACATGACCACCTCCATTTACTCTAACTCTAATATCTACACCAGCGAATTTCTCCTAGAAAGTTACAAGTACCCATTAACGCAATTGTAATTCGCACACAAGAATCACTTTGTAATAATCTCACAATTCTTTCAACTATCAGAATAATAGAACATTATTGAATAAAGTCAAAATTCTGAAGTATCCAACGTTTTTTTAACTTTAATTTATAATTAGGCATTTGGTCTAATATCAATCTATCATTACAATGGACAAATATCGAACTTGTTTATTACCTTTCCAAGGAGCAAAATAGGTTCTTGTAGTTTGTATTGCAGAACACGCGGTTCAACCAGTTCCAACGGCCTTCCATTTACCCGGAGATTTCCACGGCCTCGTTTGCAATATGCAACTGCAGTTGCACTTTTCTATAAATGAAAAATATTTATCAATAATAGTTTATAACAAACATATTATGGCGCGTTACCTTGCGTCCAAAGACTTGCACAGAATGGATCGGTTCTTTTTGTTTCTATGAAGAAATCAGTACATAATATGTTTTTATTATTTTCATAGAAAATCAATTAAATATTGTTGAACAAATTTTTCAAGAAATTCAAATAACTCACCTTCTGCATTATGTCAAGCACGTGTACTTTCTTGGCAAAGAACTACGTGAAAGAAAGTAGATCCGTTAGCTGTGAGGCGGCTCGTCCCTACGAGTCACTACGTTAGTCAAATGTATAAATAATAATAATGATGACAATAATAATAATAATAATAATAATAATAATAATAATAATAATAATGTAATTAAAATAAGACACACAGGCGCGCGCGTGTCACACTTTAAATATGTTTTATATTCGTAGCTGGCTGTGTTATAAATTTACTTCATCAATGATTAAATATAATATTGTCTGAATTTCGCGCCTGAAACTTTCAATTATCGTCACAGTGTGGCGCTTATGTCGACCTTGTATAGACTTAGTGTTTTTAGAGCGCTTCATATTTCTGGAAATTATTTAAATTGATAATTTCGTCTTTAATGAAATAGCGCAATAAACAAAGTTAATATTTAAACAATAGTTCGTTATGTCTTCTTGTGCTCGATATCGTTTGATTAAATAAAATATATGAATGTTTCATATATTTCATTGAAAGATAAAAGTGAGAGTAGCGGTGTTGAAGTAAATTGCAACTGTTTAATTTTAACTTTCTAATTCAATTAAAAAAGCATTACTGTAATGTCTCCAGCGAGATTAACTAGAAATAATGAAAATGAATTTGAATATCCAAGGGCGAAAAAAAGAAAGACTAGCATTCACGACAAAAGTGTTAATGGCTCGATAGTAAGGTTAGAATGTAACAACATTACCAGCTTACATGCATTTGATACATCTTTTTTGAATGATTTTAATTCAATAAATTCATCCAAAAGTCCTGAAATATTAATGGAAAATGATATGATAATAAAAACAGAAATATTAGATTCTATTACTATTAAAAATGAAAATGAAGAAATCGATTCAATCGAATCAAAAGATAATGAATGTGAGATATCTGAAAGAATGATTAAACCTACATGTAAAATGACCTCTCCTATGAAAGCTAAACGAAACAAAAGGATTAATGATGTCTTAATCGAGAAAGAAAAAAATATTATGAAAGAGTTACGAGATATAGGAGAAAGTGAAGAGATATCGGAGGATGATAAGGAGGTTAGTATTATCAATAGTGCTTTTTTGATAATAACATTTAGAATTGTTCCATTTTGATATCGTTAGAAATTAGAAAATTTACATGTTAAATTGATACACGAAGTACTACCTCAACATAAAATTGAAAGTAATGCCGGATGTCGTGGACCAAGGAATCATGAGAAAAAATTATTCGAAAAGTATGGACCGCTTCGTAAAGGCACTTACTCCTTGCAAGAAGATGAAATTATCAAAAAAAATTGGAAAATGTTTTGCAAAGTATGTTTCTTTTATTAGAAAATAATTATTAGAGTTCTCCGATAAAGGAAGGTACAATCGTTTATCAAATTTCTATAGGTTCACAATTGGAAGGAAGATAATGTAAAACCATTCCTGTCGTTAAAACATAATGGTAAATATTACATACGCAGTTTTGAGGAACGACAAAAATTTGTTCAATTTTTAGCTAATGGATTATCATGGAGAACTTTGTATAGTGTATATTGGCGGTTCAAAAATTTATATCACAATCGTATCTGTCAAAGGTATAAAAATATGTTTTGCAATTGACAAACTCTGTAAATTAATAATTGTAAAAGTAATAAATGTATATTTCAGATATAGTCCTGAGGAGGACGAAAAGATTATAACTTATGTAGAGAAGAAAAAGAATAATCTTAATAAGCATAAAGTTTTTTCTGATTTATCTAGAATATTGAATCGTTCTAAGCAATCAATCTGGATGCATTATGAGTTTATTATAAAAAAGCGCAACGTCGAGGAGGAGAGTATGTGTATTTTTTTCTTTCTTTCTTTCTTTTCTTTTCTTCCCCCCCCCCCCCCACCCCCCCTTTTCGTTAACAAAAGTAACCCGAACGTAATTAAATATTTTATTATGTTCTTTTCATTTAACCGTTTATAGATATTTATGTACTGAAACCAGTGTGGACGTTATCATTAATTAAAAGATATATTAAAAAATTAGTTCGATTAACGTTATGCGATGATATACAAGAATTGAAAAATGCTATTATCCCAAAGGTAGTTTGGAAAGAGTTAGAAAAGAAATTAAATATAGATCATAAAACGCTGAAAAACTTTTGGGTACTACAATTGCATATGCAGCTATTTTGTCCAAATATCATTTATATGAATGATGTTAAAATACAATTGATAGAGTAGTAAGTAATTATGAAAAATGGTCTCTATGCGATAATACAAAAAAATATTTAAATGCACTTTATGTATGTAATATTATTTCTTTATAGTATGTTTGAGAAAGGAATAGCGGATAGTAGAGAAATAGTATGGTCTAATCTTGTTAAGTACTTCGATGGAATGACTTCTTCGTTTCTAAATAAAACATTTGTCTATCTCATGAAGGAATTTGACGTGAAACAATATAGAAAGAAAAGTTTTTTGGGTAATTGATAATCGCATATATTACACGTACATTATTAAGATCTGTCTAGGATATTAATTTAATGATATTATTTATAACTTTTTTTCAGACGCTATAGAATATTTGTATGAAAAAAAAATTTCGGACATAAAAAATCATAAGTTGGATAGATATTTACCTAAAATTCAATATACTAATGGAAATATAGAGATTATTACTGAAGAGAAAATGAATAAACTAGGAGAAAGATGAACGAAGTAACAAATAAATGACTAATAAATAAGATAAATTTTTTATCTCATTTTTCAAATTAAGTAATGCGCATAAAGTAATAATAAATTTAATGTACATATATTGGGTTGTAACGCATAAATAAATTCAGTTGTATTCGATTATAACGCCGCGTCTATGATATAACAAATTTAATTGTGTTACAACCTAATACATACATCAATCTACAATACACAATCGACCATTTTTGGTAATGACAATATGTTTTGTAGAAGCTAAAAATATGAAATTTATTTTAGAAAATGTGACGATACATTAATCTGTCTCATACCAATTGTACGTACATAATCTATTCTTTCTTTCTTTTCTTCTTTTTTTTTCTTCTTCTTCTTCTTCTTTTTTTTCTTCTTTTTACACAAGCTCATATTGGAATATAATAATAGTTTATGTCTTGCTTTTTTTAGATTCTTTCTCAAGCGCCTTTTCCTTTGCCCTTTGATAAAGAGGAATAAGTTTTCCTTCTTTGGCAAGTATTTTAAGTAATTCCATGATAAGAGGAAGGTAGTTGTGTTTTCTTCGTATATTTTCTATTTGATATCGTTTTGATTTTCTTATTTCTTCTTCTATCAATGCTTGTAAACGTTCTAATTCTGCAGGATCACAAACATTTGTTTTTTGACGTTCATAAAGAGTCTTTCTGTCAGTTACTATAGCCATCAAATTGAAATGTATTTCTCCCTCGTTATACCTTTATATAAAAATTTCATTAGAATCCATATTACAGGTATAATATTTAAAAATGAAGAATTATAAAACTTACTTATTTATACATTTCTGAATGATAGGTTTGGCTGCTTGAACCCACTGATCGCCAACCGGACATGGTCCCAAATCCATAGGTCCATCCTTTAATCCATCAAGTTCATATAATCTACCATCGATTGGCACATAGCTCACAAAGTGGAATACGTCGTCGTCTTTGGATGCTTGCTTAGTATCGTACTCGAATAAAGTTTGTCTAGAAATATTGAGAATAAATGAATATATAAGAATGCTTGATCTCAATGCTGCTTGAAGTAAAAAAAAATTATTAATTTTACCTAGAAAAGGAATTGTGAACTTCTCTGATAACATCGGAATTACTTAAAGCAAGACCACGCATATTTGCATCGAAACTCTGACAAAAGTTTTTAAACTCTTCCAAATTAGGACCCAATGATATATCCGAGTGTTTACAATTTAAAAGTACACTCAGTATTGCCTGCGTTGCGCAAGCATTATTTATAACCTATAAATTTGAGTTTTGAGTTAGAAAAAAAAAAAAAAAAAAAATTATATAACCTTGGAACATTATTCGACAAATAGATCATATCATACATATTTTCATATAAATATATAACATTATATTTCAAATATACCTGTTTTGCAAAAAAAATCTTATCTAATCTACTATCTTGCACGATACTTCCTGATGGTTCATCGTCTTGTACCCATTTAAATAAAAATATCAAACCATGAACTGGCCTGAAAAAGAAAGGATATTTTTTTTTTTATTGCATACAAAAGTAACGTTTGATTTATAATACTTGACATGTATTTTCAATAGATTGACATGCAGAAAAACGTAGATCTATATCATAAGATGATAAATATAAAGGCATACTTTAAATTCTCAAATTGCTCGTCGTCCAAACTCCATAATTCTTCGACTTCAGCTCCCTTAACGCCTAAGAACATACATAGGTATAATTAAATCTTATCAGCGGCACGAGTATAAATCAAATATATTCTTTTTATTTTTCTCCTTTGGTCGAAAGTGAAAGGGCAATTCAAAACGAAATTTACACAATAATTAATATTACTACAACATACGTTGTAGTATTTTATAATTATCGAATGTAAAAGATATTGATGTTATTATTTACCAAACTCTTTAATTAATTCCGTAAAAACACCAGGATCACTTTCGATAAGACACCAATTTCCTGCAGAATCAGCCATGTTTTGAAACTCTGATTATAATTTCACCAACATCATTAATTCTCTTGTCACAACTTCCATGCCGGTAACGTAGATCTCAATAAAGTTCATTAATACGTTGACAGATGTCTCTTCGTGTCATTTAAAAATCACGCGTGCTATTTTTGACTTTGATTGTTTTTGATTAATTTAAATAAATCAAAACTATCAATAAGGATTAGATTATAAAGTTAATTATAACGTGAGTCGCATAAGTTGTTTATCGCATAAATATATGTGATTATAAAGTTAAATTCGAATAACATGTTATTTATGGTCTTGTCCCTTTGCATAACCTATACCTTTTTTTAAATAACGTGTTCAATTATTAAGAACAAAATATTTTATATGTTAATGAAGTGTTTAAACTTGTTCAAATATTGTTACGGTATAATTTTACAATGTATTTAGATTCTAGTTTAAATTCAGATACAGAGATGGAATGTAACGATGAAGTATCTTACGACACAAACATAAATCATAATTCCTCTGGCGCAGGTGCGTATACGTGTAATTTCTTATTATTATTATTATTACAAAACCTCTGATTAACATTCATTTATTTATTTTATATCTCAAAGGTAGCAGTAGAGAATTCTTAACGTTAAATGAAAATGAAGAAGAAGATGAAACGGTAAAGGCTATAATTAGATCTAAGGAATTACAAAGAATTCATCCTCCAACGATTACATTGGACGATTTTATAGTAGATATATGTTTTCATCCTGAAAATGATATGATTGCTGTGGCCAATATCCTAGGAGATGTTATATTGTAAGTTAAAAACTGTAAATAATAATGTTATATTATATATATTTGATAATAATAATGTTATATTATGTATATCTCAATAGATTCAAGTATACTAATGAAGAGACGGAACTCGTATCAACCATGGAATTACATCTCAAAGCTTGCAGAGACATCGAATTCAGTCACGATGGTCAAACACTTTTTTCTACAGCAAAAGACTTATCTGTAATGATTACAGACATGGAAACTGAAAAGTTAATAAGATTATATGAAAATGCTCATGAGTATGTAGGTTTAAAATTGATAAGTAAGATTCTTTCCCTTTTATATACAAAAGATATTAGTTACACTAAACATAATGCATTTGGATTTTTTAGGCAACCTGTATATACCATGAATATTCTTGGAGAACACGGATTTGCAACTGGCGATGATGATGGCGTTGTTAAATGTAATACTTGATAATATTTATATATTATTATGATGATTTGATATATTTGTAATTTTATTAAAATGAAAATATATATTTTTCAAAGTGTGGGATCTTAGACAGAAAGGTAATACTCCTATATTTTCAATAAAACAAATGGAGGACTATGTTAGCGCTATGATTACGAATAGCGACAATAAATATCTAGTGTGTGCTAGTGGAGATGGATCGCTTACAACAATTAATATGCCTGCAAGGAAACTGCATCTCCAGGTAATTTATTGTCTTCTTATATGCTTTTCTTTTTTAACATTACTCAATTTTAAATCAATATAGTCGGAAGAATACGAAGAAGAATTTTTATGCCTTGGTCTATTTAAATCAGAGACAAAGCTTTTAGCTGCTAGTAGCAAAGGAAAAATGTATGTATTTAATTGGGGAGAATTTGGTCTACATTCGGATGAATTTCCAAGTTTAACGAAAAAAGCTCTAAACTGTCTGATTCCTATTACAGAGAATATTGTAATAACTGGCGGTGAGGACGGAATACTTAGGTAAATATTAAGCTTCTCTAATAATATATATATATATATATTATAATTTAAAGAACTTGTTGTTTAGATATTTAATATTGATTTGTAGAGCAACAAGTTTATTTCCACATCACCATCTTGGTGTAGTAGGTCAACATGATCTTTCTATCGAAGTGCTTGATGTTAATAGCGATGGTACATTAATAGCATCCTCTTCTCATAACGACGACATCAAATTTTGGAATGTAGAGTATTTGGAAACATTAAATACTTGTGAGCGTAAAAAGGGTGGTAAACAAAGGCAAATGATACATAATCTACCAAGTAGTAAGGTTAACAACGCATCAGATTTTTTTGCAGATCTTTGATCTTTCATGTTATTGGTAAATATTCTTTTTATTATTATTATTATCATTTTCTTTCATACATAAGCGTACATTTTTATATTATATTTAAAATAAATGTATATCAAATATCTGAATATCCGTTGAATATCATGAAGAATTTAAATATATTAATTTCTAAATTATTAATATATAAATTAAAAAAGGTTTGAACAATTATAAAACTGTTATTTTTATCTGCAATTATACACGTTATACTGACATTTCTTCTCATTTGAATTTTAATATATTTTTAATAGAATATAAAAAAATGAAGATATTATGATTAATAAAATATAAATATATATATATATATATTTTTTTTTAAATATTAACGTGTATATTTAAAAATGAACGCACGAAAAAGAAAAGAAAAAAAAAAAACAAAGAACAGTGAAAACAATAAAATCGCGTTTACTTTGTGTTCATGATCCAGATGAGAAAATGTATACTTTGATAAAAGTTAGCCTTTGGCAGGCTCACATACACGCATATACACATTTATAATATACGGAATTTATATTTAAGAAATAACAGGTCTTACTCTGTTTACATAAATGCACAATATGCGCACAACATACATTACTGGCATAATTTACAAATGTTATCATAATCCCACAATCCAACGAATCATTGGATCGCTTTTAAATGATTTGACCTAAACATCACTTTTATTAAGTGTTCTTTATCCTAAATACCGTATAGTATTTTATAACTGCAAGACGATGCTTGTTCTAAAGGCATGGAAAAGAAAGAAAATTATCCTTTTTGTACTTAAGCACAATATATTAATCACTATCTTTTTTAGATAATATTATAGATCCAATACGGTTTTATTTATTTCATTGGAAGCATTAAATGATTCATTCATGGAAACAATAAATTTCAGAAAAGTATCCAAAAGCTTTAATGTTTATTAATCAATTGGATATATTTTGAAATTATTTATTATATTAGAAGTAGCTTTGCAATGATCTAAAAATCCTGAATTTAAAAACTTAACGTTATGATCTTTTGGAAATAAATCTGTCAGTCTTGAAAAAAAAATTTACTATTTATTCTTGCAGATGACTCTCTTCACAGATTTACCTTTATTGATGATTCATTTGGCGTAAGTACTCAGGAGCATGATAATGTTGTTGAGCATGTGCAAGCGAAGGATGTATTGGCGGAGGAAAACAACGGACGTGTTCCACACTGGTCGCATCGCTATCTCCACTTTTTAAATACTTATTTAATACAGCAAAAATTTGAGAATTTAATACTTGGAATCTCCTTATACGATCAACCATTCTTTTTAAACGCTGTAAAAAGAAAACAAAGATATGATTAAACTGAACAAGCACAAAAAGATAAAATATAAGAGAATGTTGAATAAAAATGCATACGATTCCTTTGACATTTTCATCCTTGCCATCTACACGCTGCACTCTGAGAATGTGATAGCAAAAGTCAAGAGCTTCGAACCTTCTTTGTTGGCCAAGAAGTACTATCATAGCGCATCCAGCCCAATGTAAGCCTTCGCCAAATAATTCCCTACGGGATATATATATATATATATATATATATGATGATTTTGTATGATAGAAGAACTAAGAGTAAGAATTCTGTTATATTACTGACTCAACGGTAAATTCTGTATCTCCAACAGGAATGCAATATACAAATTGTAGAGCACTCCAAAGTCTATGGAATTCTGTACATTCGTCCACATTCATTACTCCATTCGCAGGTGGTGGCCCAACCCAAATAGGATCATCTAAGAAACTGCGCAATCTGCTAAGTACGATTTCAAATATTGATAAGCCACAACAAAGCCGTTCTCTCGTTAACAGGTCTCCTTCTCTAGCAATCATCGCTTGCTAGAAAAATAAATGGCAAATAAAAGTTATGTACGATTTCATAATTATTAATTCATTCAGTATTATTAATTACCTTAGCAGTACCCAATTTATCTACATTAGGTACAATCTGTAACGCTGCATATTTGGCTTCAAGTCGCTTTTGTTTGGTTTCAGGTTTCTCACCCTCTGAAATTTCACCCATTAAGAGAAATTATTATATACTTTTATTCGAATAATAAAATCATATTGTTCGAGTAAATAATTGTACCTTTACAATAAGGTCTAGGTAATATATTTTGGAATGGTGCTGCATGTAATAAATCGCAAACTTCTTCTTGCGAAAGTGCTTGCTCCATTAGAAGACAAAATAAAATGGTATTACCGAATTCTCGAAAATTATGAAATAATTCTGTTTTCGCATCAGGATATTGTACGATGTCGTTTAACTGAGCATGATAATATCCCAATACCCCAGGAGATCCATAATCGTAACGAGGAAGCTTACAAACTTTTGGCATAGCTTCCATTAAAGTTTTAGTGAACTGATGCAAGCTTCCTTGAATTAACGACTTAACTATTTTTAAAAGTTCCTCCATAACTACTGCTATACCTTGATACCCTAATAATTTACACATAGTACGGAAATGATATGGCCCAACGAATCCAGAATACTGCCCATATTGGGTACTATATGCTAAATTTAATTGCTTGCTACCCCAGAGATAATGATGAGACATTTGTGGCGGTTTATCTCTATGTACTGGTTGTACAAATTGAAGACCACGGCACTTGACGAACCTTCAAAGAAATTTTCAATGAATCCAAAAAATTAGTCGTTATTAGTAAAGAAATAATTTAGAAGATTTATTTTACCTATTCGTTGCAGCATTGTAACAATAATTTGGTAAAAAGTCATAATTCAATTCCCAAAATACATGGAGTGTTATTCTTCCATACGGAGCAAGAACATTATGATTTGCTTCTCTGAACATAGCATCGTATTCATCAAGTGCAAGCCATTTGCTTAGTAGTTTATGAGTAAGCCGATTGACTTGTAGTAATCCTTCTAGTTCCTGCGTGTGTGTGTGTGTATATATATATATATATACATACATACATATACATACACATAGATAGATATGCATACACATAACATACACACGTATGTATTTGTTTTATAAAGTAAATATAAATGCATGAACTTTAGCTCGTTACAAAAATAATATTAAGGCGCAGTAATCTTTTCAACTTACCACTACTCCTGTAATATCTCCAGATTCAAATTTACTAATCGCTAAATCTAAGGATTTTTGCATGTCAGCATTGATACGTTGGGTGATTAGTTTATTTAAATCAATGCTTCTTCCCAATAATTGAACGTGTCGTTGTTTTAATAAAGTTTCATATCTATTAGCACGAGGATAAGAAAGTAAATATGCTCCTAAAGCTACGCATTCTACTCTAAATCGTTTATCTAATAAAATACTAGCAGCTAACTGTTTATAATGAGCGAAAATTTGTTCGCTTAATTTATAAACAAACTGATCGAAACATAAATTAACTTCAGCCTCGACTTCATCGTAAAGAAATTGTTTTCGAAATATAGTTAATGCATACAATGCACTATCATTGTAGAGATCCAAGGGATATAGAACATACCTAAAAGATATAAAAATGAAATGATTAATCAAGTATTTTGCATATCCAATTAATATGTCTATAATATTTTTACATACTCCATCATTGATGGCTCCTTGCTTCTTAATATATGATCAGTCAATATCCAAGGCATGGACATTTCAATTGGAAACTATAATAAAGAATATAATTATAACGTTAACTTTAGCATAGGATATT
Source organism: Vespa crabro (assembly GCF_910589235.1). NCBI lineage: Eukaryota > Metazoa > Arthropoda > Insecta > Hymenoptera > Vespidae > Vespa > Vespa crabro. The sequence continues at coordinate 5,696,818 of NC_060970.1, read as the reverse complement.
AGAATAAGATAATATTATTTGTGATAGCAGATAAAATACTTGAATTCGTTTCTCCATTGTAATTAAATCGCTGCATTCCTCATTATGCTGATGACGTACTTGACATTTCTAATTATTAAAGAATAATTATATATTATGAGAACGTACGTCAAAAAAACGTTTAATTTTATATGCATATATATTTTATTTACCATTTGTAAATAAAAAATTATATGTTAAAGCCTATTATAATTTTTCTCAAGTTCATTCAAATGATTGAAGAATAAAGTCATTTAATATTAAGTTAATTTATAAATAAGCAACATGTTCACCTGTATTTTTCGGCCCATAGTCATTTCTAAATAAAATTCTCTATACCATAATTGTGACAAGTCGCAACAATTTTGTAACGATTCTAGAAAGAAATATATAAATATTATTACATTATTTTTTTTTATATTTGACAGAATATACGTACCGCTAAAATTCAAAAGATAACTCCAATAAAAACTGGTTTTATGAAACTGATCAATTTGTACAAGATATTGTCCATCAATATCCTTTCTCAATGTACGTTTTCCACCACTCTTATCAGCAATTAATGATTCCAACATAGTACGAACCATATAGAGTTGCGTCGAGGAAGGGCCTGGATGAAAATAATCAAGTAATTCAAGAAACTCAAGATATGATAATGATTACAATATTGATTATTATTTTGATTGGAACTAACCAACATTCCTTCGTGGGACTTTAATACCAAATCCATTATCTGGATCTTTTTTCCCCTTTAAAGCAGGATCTCCTAATGGTTCAACTCCAAAATGCCAATCAGCGCAAGTTTCTCTCACAGAAACAATTATGCTAAAAGGAAAAAAATTTTTTATTTGCATTTGCTTATAATAAAACTATGCTAATATAAAATATTGTTAAGTTACTAAGTGATTATTGTTCTTTAAAAACAGCATTAAAAAAATTGCAAACCTTCGAATAAGATCCTTTTTATTTTTTATAGCCTTCCTTAGGGGCTCACGTAAAGCAAGTTGTACAAAATCTTGTAACTCTGCATAAATATTCCGACGTATTGCATCAATAAATACTGTCTCCATGCGTGCCATTAATACTTGTAATCCTTTAATCATTGCAATGACTTCAATAAGAGCAAATTTTTCTTCATCGGTATAATTATAGCGTGTGGCCTAATAGAAGATTTATTTTTTATTTTGATAATATTAAATCAAAAAGAAAGGGGAAAGATAAAACTTACTCTTTCATATTCTTCTGCTTCTTGAGGACACTCTTTATTCATATGATGATCCGTCGGATGAAGCAGTTTCCAACTATAAAGTTCTGTTACAACACTTGTCCATTGAGAAAGTAATTGTAATCCACGTAAAGCTAATTCTGCAGTGTCACGATTTTCCACGTCACTACCACATTCTTTGTAGGTCGTAGTTACTTCGTTACTATATCTACATCCATACAATGGAGGTAAAAAGAAAAGAAAATTAATACGCTAGGATTATTAAAACGAGAAATATACTTTAAAGACTGTTATGATTAAATGTATTATACCTTGCTAATTCGCTTATATATTTTACATGATCGTCTCTAATTTGAGGCAGATGAACCATAAGGTCAGCTTGTGGACTTATATTATTTGAAGAAGAAGAAAGTGGCCACTTAGAAGCATCAAAATGTTTTGAACGTTTAATATAATTAAACGGCGCAATCTGCATATCACCGAATAATGGTACTACTTCCAAATTTTTAAATATTCTATCAATTCTATCTAACTTTAATTTTTTCTTTTGATCTAATTTGTTTATGTTGCACAATTCACTATCCATCAGGAATAAACCAAATCCCATAACTTTGACTAGCATATGTTTCTCGTTTGGAGTAAGATACATTTTAGTTTCAAACATATAAACACATATATTTACAACGTCAGCTAGTAGCTCTTCATAACCTGGGATTTTTTCTAAATTTTCTTTCACAGTATCACGTATCTTGTTTTGTGTTGCCAAGAACATTGACAAATTTTGAGATTCTTGAAGCGTTTGAGAATCAGACATGACTTTTAGAAATTGCGCAGCTCTGTAAAAAAGATGTGTTTATATATATATATATGTGTGTGTGTGTGTGTGTGTGTGTATGTATATACATGAATAAAGAGGTGGAAAATTTATTTACCTCCTATACGTAGAGTAATCATTTTTGACGCTAGACTTCATATTTTTCAATTCATCCAAGACAGCAAACATATTTATGAACTTTCCCAAAGTCAGCAAATATGCTTCAGATACGAAATCTTTTCTTTTCTCATGATGACATAAACGCTTCACCTCTCCTGAAAATCTTTCTATAGCTTTCCGCTAAATAAAAGTATTGTACATTTAGTAAATAGATCGGTCCTTTAGTAATAGAGATTAGAATTAAATATTTTGATAAATGGCATACTTGGAAATACATAAAATTTAACAATTTATTAACTTCAGGTGCAAGCACTTCTACTGTTTTTTCATAAATTTCAACTCTATTTGGTTGTTCGTTTGATTTTGGTTGTGGAATAGCACGTGAACAACATCTCCATGTGTATAACATAACGGCATGTTCTAATCCTTCTTCTAACAGTTCATTCTATAAAATATTGATTATTTTTTCTAATACAATTTGTTTTGTTTTGTTACTCAAGAAAAATAAGTTAACAAGTATGTCATTCTTACCAAACTAGCATGAACAGTAGCCTCTTCAATATATTTGGCAATACCGGTAACAAAACCATTTCTATCTTCAAAATTGGTATCAAAATTTGCTTGGTAAACAACAGAGCATGGTTGAGCTTCGATGCAAGGTTGTTCATCTGGCAAAGTAAACTCGTCGAGTACGTCGACATTAGAAAGAGCATCACCCAAAGTTACTTTATCGGTAGCCATGATTTCTCTCTTATTATTAACAATAATTAAATCCTCATAGTCTTCGCAAAGTAAAATGTTTAATCAAACAATGATATTATAAGTATGAAATAAAATAAATTTATTCATTATTTTTGGATTATTTTATGCTGTAAACAACACATTTATATCAAAGCATAGCTTTTAAATTTTTTATTTATACACACGCGGGCGCACGCACGCACGCACGCACGCACACACACACACTATATAAAAATATCACCACAAAATAACGAAACTCGTAAGGAAACCTCGTTTAAATAGTTTAAAAAACTTGAGATACTTTAACACAAATTGTGCATACAAAGATTTCCCCCATAGCACCGCCCAAATGGTGGGGATGAAAAAAGGGAGATGACTTTGGTTCGCTCTATTTAATCAGTATCAATTCGAATCTTCTGGAATTTTTTAATTTCGATAAAAATTAACTAACTTTCTACATCTTCAAGTAAATTTATTTCACTGCAATCACAAATAATATAAAATATTTTTTGCATCGTTCGATATATTAACAATTGTATTGCATGTAAAACATACACACCGTTTCACGTATTTCATCATAGAACACAATGAAATGTCTTTCACAAGCCACACTTTCTATGTATCTATTAGATTTTATTTATAGATATGCCTATGCATTTGATGCATCCGTGAGAAATATATTTGTGTAATAATTGAAATTTACTAACTCATTTTATTTTGTAATTTTAAATAAAAACAATTCGGTTAGAAATGTCAATGAAAATATCTCGATAATTTCTTGAAATATAATTGGTTCTTATTTATTTTGGCCTATATTATGCAAAGAAATTGATTGGTCACACGTAAGTTTAGAGAATGGAAATAGTGACGCGATAACATTGGCTACATTCACTTTCATTAACAATAACGGTAAGGTTTCGACCAGTCACGTTGCTCCATTTGGCCGATGTAAACAGTAGCCATAACAATAATCATAATAATAGGGGTCGAAATATTTTACCATTATGGCGCCTACGGACAGCCAATCGGATTGCGTCGAGGTCGTCTGGTCTCGCAATATTTCAGCAGAATAAAATAATCAATTGTCTACATTATTGAAATTATTTAGGTGAATGTATGTGATGATGTTAAAATACAGTAGTTTATGGCCAATATAAAAATGATGAAAAAGTGATGATGTGGCATGACCATATTGAACAATACTAATAAAGTTGTCACTAGTGAAATTATATTTGTAACGTATTGGAGGTTATAATTATAATTTTTTTCATATCATTTTTCAATGATGTCACACGAGGCTATTATCAATTTTCTAACATTGAATTGTTGGCAAGTTTATGTTTATTATTGTGATCAAATAAAATAAAATAATGTTAGCAATTTGTGTCCTTCTTACTTGTTTGTAAAATCTGACATATTTGATTTTTCTTTAGGGGTATTCCGTACATTTCAAAAAATAGAAAAATTCGTATGGAAGCGATCGCCGAAAAGCTTTCTACTGAAGAATACGATATAATATCGTTACAAGAAGTTTGGTCTATTGATGATTTTAAAATGATTAGAACTAAAGTACAAGAAAAACTTCCGTATTCGCATTATTTCCATAGGTATATGACAAATATATTAGAATTAAAGTTTGACCGTTCATATTTTCAATGTATAATATATGTTAACGAAGCACGTTAGGTAGAATGAATATTTTGAAATCACTCTTTATAATTATCAATGCTTATTTTATAATTTCACTGTAAATATGCTTTATTTATTATTTTTAGTGGTGTTCTAGGATCTGGGGTTTGTATCTTCTCTAAATATTGTATTGAAGATGTAATGTTTCATAGGTGGCCTTTAAACGGCTATTTTCACAAAATACATCATGGTGATTGGTTTGGTGGTAAAGGTGTTGGCCTTTGTAAAATAAAAATTGAAGATATCAATGTCAATATTTATGCTGCACACGTAAGTCTTGTATTTTCATTTTTCCAAATTAATAAATTTATAATTTATATAAAATAGAAATGTTGTAAATGAAAACAAGGTTAAGTTAAGAGAATATTTTTTTATGTGTGAATGTGAAATGATGCGAATCACAGTTACATGCAGAATATAATAAAGAACACGATGAGTACGCATCGCATAGAGTTTTGCAAGCATTTGATACAGCACAATTTATTAGAATGACAAGCGGTGGCTCAGATGCTGTGATATTAGGTGGTGATCTTAATGCCGAGCCACAAGATTTAGCTTATAGAATTATATGCGGCGTTGCTGGATTAGTAGATGCTTGCTCAAATAACTTCAGTAATATTGGGACCAATGAATGTGCCAAAAATAGCTATACAAGCACAAGAGTTGCAAGAAAGTATCCGGAAGGGAAACGCATAGACCATATTTTATACTTATGTTCGCCAAATTTTAAGGTGTCTTATTATTATCTAATATATATTAATTTACTTGACATTATAATTTGTTATAATTTTCTTTTTATGTTTAGATTAACGTAACAAATTATCAACAACCTTTTCCTGAAAGAGTACCTAATAAAAATTGTAGTTATTCAGATCACGAGGCTATTATGGCAAGTTTGAAATTAACTAATGGTAAGTTGCAAACTTTAAAATGTAACAAACATGTAATGATCTATTAATTATATTCATTTATATATATACATATGTGTGTGTGTGTGTGTGTGTGTTTTTTGATCTTAGGCATATATAAAATTGATAATATTGACATAAGAGAATCCTTACAAGAAGCAATTAGAATATGTGAATCTGCCATGATATCTGTACGTTATCAGTGTTTCTGGTATTTGCTAGCTGTTTTTTTACTTATTATACCAATAATTTGGTCAATGGGACTAGATTCTACTACTACATCCATAGGTATATGTATAGGTCTTAATATAGGCCGCTTATTTTTGACTGCATTACTGTGTTATGCTTTGTTTATGAGTATTATATGGAATAGAGTAGAAAGGAATGCTTTGAAAGCAGGTTGTTTAGCAATGAAGATTCATTTAATACAATTAACCAATAGATTCTCTAACTAAATGCATTTGCATACATATAAATGCGTCTGCAATTATATCTTAATACTTTTACTAATTCAAAGGCTGTACTAATGATATAATCAAAGAAAAATTAATATTAATATAAAATATATTTTATACAAGTACACCATCCAATCATCTTTGACAATAAATGAAAGTGTACATTTCTACAATTGCAAGTCTTACATTAATATGATAACTGTCACTTTCATTAGACTATTCGATAATATATCTTATCTTTTTTAGACATATTTGCCATATCGCTGCATTTTATTGATTTATTCATTCATGTATACCTGTTTGTATATATATATATATATATAAGAAATATCTTATATATAAATATGTATAAGAAAATCTACTTGAGTACATTTATCTGTCTTTGCTCTATTTCACGTCATAATAATCTTATAAATCTGGATATATTATCTGGTGGTCAATATAGCAATTAAGAATAAATTTTTGATATATATTTATTTCAATTAAAAAAATTTGCATCTTTCATCATATTGTATAAATGCATTAACATTTACAAATTTAGTATTCATATGATTATAGGATATAAGAAAGTTTTAATAAATATATAAATAATAGTTATATTAGGTAGTCGGCGATCTAGTAATAAAGACCCTTATAAAAAAATAAACATGTTTTTATATTTATATTTATATATATTTTGTCTCTTTGACAATCATTTATAGTACTTATTGATAATACATTATGATATTTCATTTGATGTACATGATAAATATTATGATTCGTAAAAGCATAATAGAATAACAATTACAACTTATATTTGTTTACTTCATATCACATTATGATTATTGCTATATACTATGTTGTATATTATATAATACAGCAATTCAAATAATCTTGAGAAAAAAAGACTATTGTTTTAAGAAATTTCTAAAAATGTGTGTGTGTGTGGGCGCCCGCGAACGTGTACAGGGTGTCCCAAAACTCATAATTGATCTTCAAGAAAATCAAAAAGGATAAAATTTGGGAATGATAGTAAGTTATTTAACAATTAAGTTGACCAATCTTATGCGCGTTATAACATAGCATAAATTGATCGAACAAGGAGTATACGAAGTAAAATCAAAGTACACGATTCATTGTTGCCTTCGAGATGCTGATAGCTCTTGCGAATTTCCAACAGCTCGTTGTCCACCACTCTTCCAGCCAGCATATCTTCCTCTATTCTCAGATTATTAATACTTCGGGACTTTACCTCTAATACCTTATAGCTATTAGGCGATTTTCAGTTGGCATATAAATATCTAATCGCGTAAATGCCTGTAGATATGGCCAACGACGATTTGGATACCGTAATGCATTATCTTTACCGTAGTGCATAATTAGGTAAATAATGACCGGAGAAAAAAGTGACAAAAGAAACTTCGTCTGTCTCTAAATTTTTCCCTTTCAATCTCTCAAAGATTAATTATCAGTTTTGGGATAGCCTATATATATATATATATATATATGTATGTATTGGTGCAATATCTTCAGTAAAAATTTACTTATATATATTAGATATATTATTAATTCTATTATAGATTCGTGTATGCATTATATTTTCTATACGTAACTTTATATACAGCATAATTACTTGGAGAGAGAGAGAGAGAGGGGGGGGGAGAGAGAAAAGTTTTTCTAATAAATAAGTGTACGTTTACATACAAATGTATAATTATAATTGACTATGTACTGTAAGGAAGTTTCCCTTCTGTTCAGTGTGATAGAAGTAATTAATTTAGTTTTTTGTATAAAATGATATTATCGGGATAACAATTTCGCTTAGACTTTCCAATGCACATGCTTTCGCTTTCTATTACTTATTTTAGACGACACCTCAGCGACACCTCGATCATCATTTTTCTTTTCTGCGATTGCCAAAATATCGCTCAAATCATGCACACAGATGCACACACACTAAGGAATATGATTCATATATTAAACCATACAATACGTTGTACCCAAAGAAAGATATAGTCACGATTATGCGTTTCACATATGATATCAGTTTGGTTGAAAATCTTATCCGCTATATATAAATCTACATGCGGCGGTCAGATATGTGTGCATATGGAATGTAAATATGATTTCATGCGACACAGGCACTCTTTGGTTACTTTAACTTCAGGGTAACTGTTCAACATAATTTTTTGGAACTAGTCCTGTTTTCCCATTCAAGGTGCCTTCTAACCATCCAGGCTCTAAGGAAGCTTTAACTGTAATCAATTAAGTTTATTAATAATTAAATTCAACAAATAGCAAAGATATATTATGAGAGAAATTATTTTTATTTAAAAAAAAATGTTACCGTTTGTAATAATTTGATTTGGTTCAAATGATAATTCCCCATCGCCTTCAGCCAAACAGGCATATAATGTCCGTACTCTCCTAAAAAAAAATAATAATTATTAATAAATTAAAATAATTAAAATATATTGCAATATATTAAATACTTATTTAAAATTATATACCAGATCCCAGGCATTTGGCCAGGACTCGAACGACCACTACTTGGAGATGTATTGGTGCTGACAAAATTATAATTTTTAATATTTTTCTATCACACTACTAGATGTTCTTTTTTTTTCTCTTTCTTTCTTTCTTTCTTTCTTTCTTCCGAAACAACAATTTACTTACATAGATATTGTGGGATTACTTCGTGGATAATTAGCAGGATAATGCGTTGACATAGCAGTTCCACGCTTTTGTTTGACTGGTATATTTGTTGTAAATGGATGTGGATCTGATGCAATTGACTCACTTGAACTGCTTGTGTTACCACTGGTAAGCACTGAAATAATTATAAAAATGTCAGACATCAATTATTATAATAAATAATATAAAATATTTCGTAAAATATATAATTTGAATGTAACCTTTATCCGCTGAATGGTACATAAGATTCGAATTGGTTAATTTAACTCGTCCACTTCGATTCTCTATAAATGCAGGAATACGATGACTACTTGGATCAATGTCCTCGTAATCACCATTTTTTCTATCATCTATAGAAGGTGACTTAGTCGTAATTGTTAAAGGCCCATCGTAATAAGATCTTGTAACATGCTAAGTAAATAAAAAAGTAAATAAATTAATATATAGATATCTTCCATCATCTTTAAAAGATGAATATGTGAAAATGAGCTTACATGTGTATGTGGTATCGAAACAGAACTATGCACTGGGTATCTTAACAAAGAATTTCCGTTTCCGGAAGTAGTAGGACCCTCATCTGCTTCGGTCATTACTGTAGGTGTAACCATGCTTTGTATCATTTGTGTTGTGCGTAAAATATCTTGTGGAGGCCCGGCAATTATAACTTCACAGTTTTCAATTAATATCTCTACTACAATATTGTAAAATTTAATATCCATTATAGAGGCCACTGTTTCTTCCTCTGGCCTCAATAATGTCGGGCCAAAGCAGACAGCTAAATTACCAACCGTCATTAAATTTTTATCACTTTTATTTGCTACACTGTAAGATAAAATTGATAAAAATGAAAAATAAATCATAATGAAGTATAGGGCTTAATTAAAAATCAATCTATTTACTTGTGTAAGTGAGGTATAAGCAAAGTCAGCATATTGAAGTTTGTCTTTGGTAGCCGATAGACAAGACCATGTATTTCATTTATTCGTGTTTCTTTCACTTCGTGTTCTATTAGGCAGATTAAACAATATATTCTATCTTACTAAGATAATATATCAAGTGCATTTACATAAGAAAAGCAATATGTTAGTGAATTTATCTTTAATCAAAGAAACATAGCACTACTAAATTGAAGTGCAAATAAAATAACATGATAAAGAATACCTATACGCACTCGCAGCTGAAATGAAACTGTTATAGTATCGGAAAGTCATCAATGGTTCGGAAAGTGTTCGTAAATATGTTTTTAATGCACTGGTTATAGTTTTACTTTCCCATTCAAAACGATCTTCTAAAGAAAGTTTTTCTAATTTTCTTCTGTCGAGACCCATAGCTAAGAGTTTGTTTACTTTAGAGGCAACACCAACGACTCGATATAAACCTTGTTCTTCTAGACCTGAACAAAAATTGCCCTTACTCATAAATTATTAAGATCATGTATGTGGCATTATATATGTGTATATATATATATATATGTGTGTGTGTGTGTGTGTACATGTATTTATGTATTTATTTATAATATTAATTTCAATCAATATTAATTCAATTGTAAGAAAATATGAAAAAGATTCTACCTCTGTCTTCCAGGACTGTAATACATTTAGATACAAACATGAATCCTGTTTCGTCCAAAATATTTTCTTCTGTTTTAACTGATGTTCCTACTAAAGGATAACTCTAAAAGTGTTAAAAATTTTATATGCAAATTTATTATCTCAAGTTATCCTTAATTATCTATCAAAAGATTATTTTGCTTAGACTCACTGGTTCTTTGCCATCCATCGCATCCATCCATAATTTTCTATCTTCTTCGGATAATGCTTGAAATGTATATGTTACATTAGGCCTAAAAATAAAAGTCTTATGATATATTTTTCTTCGTCTTTATAAAATCAAGATAACATCAAATCACTTACTTATCGATAGCTGTGATATCAAAACAAAAGCGCTTTTCAATTGTATCCGACATACGCCTTATACATGATGCCAGTGTGAGAGTTTCTTTACTACTCTGTTTAACATGGTACGATAATAATTCATTAAATATTTTCTAGTGTATAAATCTTCATGTTGCTAAGAAATATTACTTACAAATTTGCCTGTAAGTTGACTGTATGGGATCATTGTAAATTCTTTTGAATCCTTCTGATATGTACAATATTGTTTCGTCCATGTTGTACCAAAAGCCTCTGAAATAATATTTAAAAATATTATTACAAAATATATATATATGTGTGTGTGTGTGTGTGTGTGTATAGACATTATTAGTTATATATGATAAAATTTTCAGTAATGTTTATGCGAGTTATAGAAATAAAAAAATTTACTTTTTTCCATTAGAAATAAATATCCTTCACGAGAATGCAGTTTGTTCAATCCAGTCTCCACTGCGGACTATAAGAAACAAATAATATAATAAATGTACGCTATGCTGCTTCTTATATAGATTATCTCTCATCTATTTCAATTGGTTGGTAATATGTAATTTTATCGTCAATACGTCATTTATCATGCACGTTTAGAAAAATATAATCCCAAATCCATAATAAAATTGCTTCCAATACAAAGCTTGTAATATTGAACGTTTTAATAACAAAGAACACACATACCTTTTTCATATCCTTCATTTTATTCATAAGTGACTCGGTTTTATCCCGGGTGGCAAGAAAATTCTCTCTAGTCTTGTAAAAATACGCACACATAAAGTAAAAATTAGTGGGCAATTCTTCATGCTGTTATCCTAATTATATTCGGAACATGTAATGTCAAATAAAAACAAATTGCAAAAACTAATGAAATATAACCAACATTAGTGCATCATATTAATTTGCTTCGCATTATATATTATTGATAAACGTTGATTTAAAATGATATATTTAAAGAGCAATGACATGCTGATGTAACGAATACATATTTGTAAGATTTGCATATACCACACCAATAACTACTACATGTTAAATATTATGTTAGTGCTCTTAAAGCACATTTTCTGTTTTAATAGTTATTTTTAAATAGTAATATTACAATACACACAATAAAATCACTCTTATTAAAATGCATAAGATTAATAAAGTTGCAAGTATTTTAAACAAAAAATGCGGCAATAATACTACGTTATTATTCAAATAATAAATTTTTTATAAATAAATAAATAAAAAAAAAAAAAAAAAAAAAAAAAAAAAAGAATAAATAAATATATGTATATATTTAAAATTTATAAAAAATATATATAAATATGATAAAGATAACAAACCTTTTGTATCTTTAACTGTAATTCAGTCATGTATGGTTTAAAATCCTTTGCTACTTCGTGACCTTGGTGGTAGAACGTTAACCAACCAAACATAAAACTTAGTAACTGCAATATATTTATAAGTATATGTTAAACGATAAAAATATAAATAAAGCTTATATAATAATATTAGTTATTATACACACTGTTTCAACAAATTCAAATTTCTTCCGTTCTTGAACCTCTTGCAACAAGAACACATATTCTAAACTAGCTTGGCAAAAATGTCTTTTGGCCATTTCCAACGTTGCATCTGCCTAAAATTTATATATATACACATATACATGTATATGATTTTTGCATACAATGATTTTTGCATATACCTCTTGAAGAACATTGTCCTGCTTTTTTGTTGATAGATTTAGATAACGTTCTTGACTTTGACAAAACTTAATAGTCTGTTTTTCAAACTTTTTCTTCCCGTCCTATAAAGCAAAGAAAAGTTATAGAAATTGAAGTAATATATATGTGTATTCTTCTTTTATAAGTGTCAGAAATAAAAATAATGAAAAATTATGATAAATAGAAACAAAAAAATATCTACCTTAACACCACCAATATGTTCCTTTCTGAAGTTTTCCAAAGGAAGTATAATTTGATCATAAGCGCGTTCAAGCTGAAAAAGTAATATTGCCAAAAACAAATTATAAATTCATCAAAAGCAACATAAATTAAGATAAATAATACAAGTAATGAATATAATCGTGCTTTTAAAGATTATTTAATGTGAAGATTATTTAATTTGCCCTTGGAATATTTTTGAAATAAAGTTAAAAAATTTATAAATATTAAAATACATATTTATAATGCATAGAATTGAAAAGAATTTCATAATAAAGTATCGTATGTAGATTGAAATATTATGCCTGTATAAAAACTATAAAATAGTAGAATATATTAATCATAAAAAAAATATTCTTCCTGTTAAAGATAATATGCCACTACGTCTAGTAACTATTAAACAATTATTATTCATATAAATTTGTTAACAAAAGTAAAAATGATAAATTACGAATTCTACAACTATGTGGGTCTAATTTTCAACTATTTTGATATTGAATTATAAAGAAAATTGAGCTCGATATATCATAGTAGAAAACTAATTAGTATTAAAAAATATAGAGTATGATTTTCTGCTAGATCTCAATTATTTTTATCTCGATTTTACTAAATATGACATAAATAAATGCACAAGATTTGATCCTATTTCTGAAGAATGAGTCTCTAGCGATATCTGTGCTGCTTTTTATGTGTTAATATATATATGACACTCGACATGCAAAAAACAAATGATGTATACAATATTACAAATTTTAACCCTATGTATATACATATACATACATACATACATATATATATATATATATATATGTGTGTGTGTGTATATAGTATAACAATATTTAAATAAAAAACTAAACTTTGTAAGATTTGTCCAGGAATGTAATGAATGTCTTACATCATAATTTCATTGAATGATTTAATTTATATATGCTGCAAATGGTCCCACAGTTGATTTTCACTCTAGTGTGTATGCAAGCATAGAATAAACAAAGTGCAATTAGAAGAATAAATGGAATAAAACAGATAGCAATTGAAACATAACATATCACAAATTTCTTACTATATAATATGTGATTTTTTAAATATTAACAAAAAAATAATAAGAAACTTTTTTATAAGTTACTTTTAAATAAATAATATGTAAAGTCAATTTACATATTGATTTTGGAAATATAAAGGAAAGTATTCTTTTAAGTTTTCTCATAAAAACCAATAAATAGTTTTAAATGTACGTATCATTTGTAAAACCAATTGAAAACATTTCTTTTGATGCATTCTTCGTGTAAAATGTATACCTTTGTAATATATATTTACAAAATTGTCATCTACAGCCTGTTATTTGGTTCATTTTAATAACGTTAAAAATGATTAATAGATATTACATTCATTATATCAACTTAAAATTTAATTTGTATATTATATACTGAATTATATATTGTGCATACCATGCGGTCCCTTTCATCCTCTATTGATGCTATCAGTTTACCAAATTCCTTTAAACTTTGCGATATGTGAGTTTCATCTTCAGTTTGTGTTTCTCCAATACATTCGAAACTAAAATTTTGCAGTGTTTTAGAAAATGCTCGCTGGGCTCGGGATAAATCTACAAAACCATCACAATCTTATGTAAAATTTTATTCCATGCGAATTAGATATAAAAGTATGAAGAGAAAAATATAGGAAAAGAAATAGAAAAATGTGTTTTCAGAGCGTCATGAAGCACATGAAATTAATATCACTTTACCCATAATAAAATGGTTAGTAGATGACATAGACTAAAAAGGGGTATTAAAAAACAATTTTATAAAAAGAAATAAGAAACATCGTTTAACGAATTGATTGATTTGCAAGCGAATAGAAAAATAATTGATATTATCTATGTGTGCTAAGAGAACAATTATTCTATGTACAATTTTCTATACAAAATAAAAAACATCGACACACACACATATATATATCTATGTATGTACATGTATGTGTGTATACATATATATATATATACATATATACCACACACACACACACACACGCACACACAGACAGAATAATAATAGTAGTAATAATAATAATAACAAATGTGTTAATATAATCGCTATTAAAAAAAAAAGAAAGAAAATTTGACAACTATAGAATAATATTTAGGAAATAATCTAGATAGATAAACTGTCACCGAACAGTACTCTTTTACAAACAAACGAAAATGTAGCAGCTGTTGCATACATGCAGTAACAATATGCGTGATCCTATCCTATGCAGCGCAACTTACTCTTAGCGGCTAACAGTAGATCTTTGACCTCCTTGATGAGACGTTTAATCTGCTGGCTGGTCTTTTCCAATTCACGTTCATGATAATGTAGATTTTCTCGAAAATACGGACTATCGGTTAAACAATCAGTAAACTCTAATGGTTTAAGGCCAACACCCATTATTCTTAATTATATATTATACTTGAAACGTCATTAATAAAAACAGAACGCCAGTACAGACAATTCAGCTTGCAATGAAAATCAGTACACGATTCACTTCAGCAAACTCACATTATGTTCATATACACACACACACACACACACACACTTATTACGAACATACGTACACACACACACGCATACAGAGTACAAATTATATATATATAGGGTGCGCGAACGCAAAAAACGTATACGTGTATGTATGGTTTGTATGCGTATGCAACCTACATATGCGAACGTACATATATATTTATCTTAATTATTACAAAAATATCAAGAAAGATATAGATTTAAGATAAAATATTTCACTTATTTTCAATCATATGTAAAAAGATATGTTTTCCAACAATTATTATCAATCGACGATCCTGGACGACCCATGGATTAGTCTTATGTCACTTTACACTGTATACAGCGCCTCTAGTAGTGCTATACGTTAACTAAATTGTTGTAATCGTAATTAAATACTTTATTCAAATTTATAGTAAATAACATTAAATGCTAAAAAGCAAAGGTATCAAACATTTTTTAATACATTTTTAATCGTTTTTTCTCACGTGTTATTATTAAAAAATTATAGAAAAAACAATTTTATTTTATAATATGTTATTACTACAAAACACTACAATATAGATTTCATATACTCATACATAGATATATATTTTTTAAATGATTTATTATTGGTGAAAATATTTATATCAAGGATATAATAATATCATAAATATTTAATGTTAGTCCAAAGAATTTTAATAATGTACCACAATAATTTAATTATATATAATATATAATATCTTTTGGATTATTTTAGTTAATAGTTAGAAAGGTTGGTACGAGCAATTATAGGCCATAACCTATAAGAATAAAGAGGGTAACATACTAATAAGCAATGTGACAGTTATTAGTTTGTAATTTTGCCATAGGACAACTTTGGCGCTATTGTCACAAAAAATCTGCATTGTCGTCGTTAGTGTATTCCTTATAGTGTTTTATATATTTAAAGATTTATATACAATTTATATTTTTCTATACAAGTCTCGGAGCTTATCGGAGTTTTCCTTTCGTTTAAAACCGATCAGAGTTTAGGATTTCAATAAGTTTCGATATTGATTTAAAAATTAATTTATTTTTATTAAATAATCAAAATGGTAAAGTACACGAATGAATATTTTTTCAAGATAAGTGATTGATTGCTTTTTAATGCGAATTTATTGTTTGTGTCCATATACATCAATAAAATAAGTAATTTTAAAGAATACATTGAAGAAAAATGTAATAACAATTTAGCCGATCGTTAATTAATACAATATATTAAATACATTTAATGTATTACACAGTAATACTAACATATTGTAACGATTGATATTCTTAATTAATTTTACGTAATATTATACATGGCATTAAAATATTAAGAATAAATGCATTTATTGATATTAATATATCTCTCTTCTTTCTGTTTCTATAAAGATTTTGATCGTCCCATTTAATAATTAAAGTCACATTAAAATATTCACATGTGATTATATATGTATGTATATATATACATATATGATCTTAATATATGCATGACGTGTGTATATATATATATATATATATTATATAATAAGCTTACATTGTATATGTATATGATAGAATTAATATATAAATTATTAATTTTTCTTTCTTTCTCTTTTTAATACATTTGTCAGCGCTGTACAAATGCCCTTCTTTTCTATTAAATAGTACTTTATTCTTTCATTTTATATGAAATTTCATATTTGAAATTTTTAGTGATATTATGCAATTTTGTTATCTATTTATATATTCGAAGTTTTTTCGTCATTATATAAACAAATAATGGTCGATATATATATATATATATATATATACACACACACACACACAAAATAAATATGACACTTTCAATGTAGAGATAAAATCTAATTTTCTTTAATATAACATGCAATTAAATAAGTAAGAATAAAGAAGACAACAATATTATAATAACTTTATAATAAGTATCGCTTGTTTTTTTTTCTTTTCATCTTTTTTGTTTTTTTACATATCTATATTAAATTTGAACCTTCATATTAATTAATTAAAGTGCAATTTTGGAATCGTAATCTGTTAAATATTAAAAACTCAAGCGTTATTTATAAAGTACTATAAATATTTTCCACAAAAATAATAATCTTTCCTCTTATAAAAGACTTTTTATAACTCTTTAATCCTATAGTTCTAAAAAATAAACCCTAACATGATATTTTTATTAAAAGAAAAACTAAAATTGTCAGCATTAATGTGGCCTCTTGAACAATCCTTCAGCTCTGCTTATCGAACTCTCAGGTTCCATTGTTACTCTACCACGATTGCTTAAGAAGTCTCTTATGTGTTGCACTATCAAATCTATTGCCACTGTAACAAAGTGTAACAAGTCAATAATATACGGTTAAAGGTTACTTTTTGAATAACTAAAAAATTTTGTTCAATGTTTTTATTACGATATTATGTTACATATACGTTTATTTAAAGTATATCAAATTATGCAATGTATTTTGTAATTTACATTGGAGTTTATTGAGAACAAGGCAGTATTTTTTATTTCCTCTTATTTTTTCTATTTAATTATTTAGCTGTAATAAGTAAATTACCAAAAGAAAATCAAATTATATAATATAAGTAAGAAATTTCTTGTCGATAAATAAAATTTTATGTGATAATGAATACAAAGATAATATTATATTCCTAATGTATATGAAACTGATAATATTAAGTAACAATTTACTTAACTATGTTCATTTACATTTCATGATTAATTGTATTATGCAAAATTGGATAAACATGATTAAAGTAAAAATTTAATTCTTACAAATGAGAGTGCATAATATCGATTTGTAAGAGCGTGAACACATATGTATAAAATACTTGAAGTTATTTCTTCTAAGTAGTAATACTTTGACATCCTTATTTATAAATATATAAACGTGCACATGTCTATTAGACGGTAATATAAACATATAACATACCATATGTAAAATAAAAGCTAACATTTATAAGAAACTTTTAAATGCTCTCTTTATCTCTCTCTCTCTCTCTCTCTCTCTCTCTCTCTCTCTCTCTCTCTCTCTCTCTCTCTCTCTCTCTCTCTCTCAAACCTGTTTTCATTATATTAGTTTGGAAAAGAAATGGTTTATGAAGTATTATTTTGTATAAATGTAATGCAATCTGTTTAAAAAAAAAGAAATGCTATTTGGGTTAATTTACGATGATCATTTCTAAAGTAAAAAGTGTAAGCACATAACATTGACTTAATATGAATGAGCGTGCGTATGTACGTAGTATTTATTACATGTAGACGCACAGAACGAGCATAATAAGTATAAAAAGCAACAGATGCGAGGTTACTGCGTAAGAAATATGCAGTTTACTAGTGCAAAGATGCAGTGCATGTAATTAATTTCATCGTGTGTTATTTTCTCAAATCATATGCTGAGTGTGTCGGATGAAGCCAAAGTACGCCTATGGATGCTGCCCGGTTGATTTTTCAGCCTTTTTCAAGCGTAAAATGTCCCAGATGTGGTGCACTATTAGATCTATTGCCACTGCAAACATACAATAACCAAAACCATGTATGCTTTTAGAAGATGCCATTAATTTTCTGCTTTATTTTAATGTTTAAAGCGCTGATAAGTTGAAAATAATATTATCTTTACACACCAGGCAGCATCCATAACGGCAACAAAATTTACTGAAGTATGTATAATTAATACATAATATAATCTAAGAGGTGTCCTGAAAATCCAAACTTGCACCTAAGCAATTTATATAATTTATTTCAACAAATTGTATTATTTACTTTTGTAAAATGATATCATTATTTTTATATGCTAATAAAGGTGATCACAATTTAATACTTAAATTTTTACACGTCAGATGCAAGTTGGATAATTGTAGGATAAGCAGTTTATTATGATGCTTGCAAAAATTAAATTCTCATAACTATTTACTCACTAAAAATAAATATATAGTAAAAGATTATCAAACAAAACCTAAATAAAATATGCTTATAAATATAACATTATTTATAAATAATCTGTATGTATGCAAAATGATCGAATTAATATCTTTATGATTTTCATCGAAATAAAGAATTGAATAGAATTTAATTTGTGATAATATTTTATCATATTAAGAATTTGTTTGATTGCAATATCGAATTACTTGATATATAATATAAAAATAATTACCTGTATTATCTGCTCCTCTAGGGATAATAACATCAGCAAATTTTTTGGTAGGTAAACAAAACTCTTCAAATGCTGGTTTCACAAAGTTCATATATTGATTTAACACATAATCTAAATCTCTCCCTCTTTCATTTATATCTCTGGGTACTGAAATAACAATAATAATTATTGTATATAAAATAAGTATTATAAATACACACATGGTTATTATACTTATATAAAATTGCAAATTGATAAACAATACCCCTTCTGGCCAATCTGGTGTCCGAGTCTGTATCGACGAATAACTTCATATGAAATAAGTCTCTTATTTTAGGAAAGTAGAAAACTAGAATTCCTTCGAACAAAACTACATCTGCATGGTATATTGTTGTTACTTGATTATTTATTCTAAAAAAAGACAAAAAATTATGTATACCCATTATAATTTCAAGTCATGTGCATTGAAACACATACAAACTGTTGGTTCTGTAATCATATGCTGGTATCTGGCATCTGACGCCTGCAAGAATACCTTGCAGAGTCAGCAAAATCATATCATTATCGAATGCATCGGGATGATCAAAGTTGTACTGTCCTTTCTCGGCCTTTAATTTCTCAGCTGGTGTAAGTTCACGATAAAAACTATCTTGCGATATGCAAACAACTCGTCGTTGCATATGATCCATGTCAACCTGACCCAACTTTTCCATTATACGTTTACATACGGTTGACTAAATGGAACGAACAAATAAAATATCTTTATGTTAATAAATATCTGTGTGTGTGTGTGTGTGTGTGTGTACTTATATATATATATATATATGTGTGTGTGTGTGTACATATATATGTATAGTCACTTCATGATACTCTTCTTTCATTCTTTCTTTTCAGCATATTTATCTTAATTTTAACTTGAACGTTTTAAAAATATTACTGACCTTTCCACTTGCTGTACCACCCGAAACTCCAATTAAAAAAGGAGTTTTACCCTCAACTCCATTCATCTTTCCATTTCCAAAAGACATTTTACGTGTTGTGCCAGAATTTATTGACATATAAGCCATCATTGAATACTTAAATAGATAATCTGTGAACAAATAATATGATTGGATCGACGAAAGAGGATAACAAAAAAAATATCAAATCTTTTTTTAACACTTTACAAGTGTCATATGTTATATACACATGAAAAATAGATAAGTACGCGCGCGCAGTCACGCTGCATGCAGACATATTGTGTGTGCGCGCGCGCGCGCGCGCGTCTACGTAGTTATAAAAAGTATGTAGAAATCGAAGAATGTAAAAAATGTATACTAAATCTAATAGGTTATATATGTGTATATATATATATATATATTTTTTTTTCCATGTTTACCGAACATACGTTTATATATCGGAACTAAATATGTCTGAATACACATACGGGAATTAACTCTGATGCATGAATGACGCGATCATACGCCATTTTGTACCACGTGATTGTAATTCGCGATAATAATTGAAAAAAATAGAATCTCTCCATTTAAATTAAATAATATGTATAATGCGTGTTTATTGCATATTGTGTGCATAAAATTTTCTAACGATTACATTTTTGACGTTATTTGTTTTGAAAGTTGCTAATAATGACTATCGATAATTCGAAGAAAAATGTGCATTTAAAAAATTATCTCACCATGAAATATTATTGTTTTTGTTGTTCTTTTCGTTGTCTTGTGGTAAGACTATCTAAAGATTATAATTATTATTTTTCAACATTTTTATTTTTATCAGTATCGACGATAACTTTTGGACTTTGTTAGATAAGATACATAAAAAATATATTTTCTAGTATTTTTATTATTAACTTGGCTGATAATAAAATAAATGAATTCTCAAATGTTTACTTTACTACAGAAAATTTCAAAGAACGTGCATACTAGACATTGTTCTAACATGAAGGGAAATTACAAAGTAAGTTATATTAATTATATTTTAGTTTATAGATTTTCTCCCATTGCGTTATATACGTACGTTTAATCCTTTCCGTGATATTCGTTTTATATTTCTTCAAGTAATTTCATATTTTACATTTAATTTCATAGGATGCTATCAAAAAGTTAAAAGATCTTCAAAGTAATTCAAATTATCTCAAAGGTGTTGTAAACAATTCAATAATGAATTCTGCCAAATTGGAAGATACAGAGAAATATTTAATTAGGTAAACGATTATGCATATTTTTTTCTTTTAATGTTTAATTTTTATTAATACGAATTTTAATAGAATATTTCAGCATAATAATTCATTGAACTAATAATATATGACAACATTTGATAGGTCCGGTATTAATTTGGAGCAATTGAATGATCTTTCTGTTATACATGTAGCTGGTACTAAAGGAAAAGGCTCCGTTTGTGCTTTTGTAGAAGCAATATTGCGGATTCACGGATTTAGAACAGGTTTCTTTAGTTCGCCTCATTTAATTACCGTTAGAGAACGATTAAGGATAAATGGTTCTCCTATAAATGAAACAGATTTTGCTTATTACTTTTGGAAAGTATATAATAAGTTAGATAATACGAAGGAATTTGAATCAGACATACCAATGTATTTCAAATTTCTTACTGTTTTAATGTTCAACGTATTTTTATATGAAAATATAGACGTAGCAATTATAGAAGTTGGAATTGGCGGTGAATATGATTGTACCAATATTGTAAAAAATCCTGTATGCGTAGGTATAACAAGTTTAGGATTAGATCATACTTATTTGTTAGGAAATACAATAGAAGAAATAGCATATCAAAAATCTGGGATTTTCAAGGCAAATACAATAGCATTTACTGTTCCTCAAAAAGAGGAAGCTTTAGGAATTTTAAAAGAGAGAGCAATTGAAAGGCAATGCACATTACATGTTATACCATCATTTAAGTATTATGAATGGGAAAATGACATGTTAAATGATAAAATGTTAAGTCAGATTAAACAGCAAAATGCATCTTTAGCTATACAGTTGGCGGTTCATTGGATGCAATCTCAAATTAATTCAAACTATTCTTCGACAATTAATAATAATATATATAATAAGAAACTCTGTAACAACTTACAAGAAAATAATGTAGGAGGGAACATAAAAAATATTCATCGGAAAAAACAAGAAACGATAGATAAACAAATTAACGCAAGATATATATCATTTGAAAAGATCGCAACTGCATTATCTACGTGTGTATGGCCAGGTCGACAACAGACTTTAAAAGGTACTTTATTTGATTTTTATTTAGACGGTGCTCATACTTTGGAAAGTATGGATTGTTGTATTTCTTGGTTTAATAATCAAATAGAAGATAGTTATGGTAATCGATATTTGATTTTTAACATGACTGGAAAACGCGATGCATCTTCATTCATGGATCGTTTGAAAACTATAAAATTTCATAAAATTTATTTCGTACCTAATATTACTGGAATATCAGATATAGATGATCTGACAACTGACGAAATAATAGATGAACAAAAAATGCAATGTAAGAAGTATTGCAAAATGTGGGGAGAACAGTCCCCGCATGTTGTAAAAATCGTTGCAAATAACATCATGGAAGTTTTCAATGATATTAGGATGGAACATGTGCACAATGACGAAACTATTATTTGCAAAGATAAATCTCAGGTACTTATAACTGGATCTTTGCATTTAGTAGGTGCAGCTCTTGCAATTTTAGATCCTAATTTTACAATGACTACCAAATTTTAAAATTTTATATATATATATATATATATATATATACAAAATTTATATATATAAATAAAATATGCTGCTTAAGTGTGTGTAGAAATATTAAAATTATATTATAACTATACAATATCGATACATTGCATTGTGATACATTTACAGTGCGTATAACGGAGCATCTAAATGACTATTTGTGGACAGTTTATTTGTACTTCAATATAAACGGAATTATTTTTAATAAAACTTGAGTGTATATATAAGATAACAATTTTTTTTTCTTTTTTTTTTTTTTTTTTTTAAGAATAAATGAACATTAGAAATAGGATATTAGAATTTTTCTAATAATTTATTTCAAAACATCTTTGGATGATATTCTAATTCAGACTCTGCTTCAGTATCCGATAAACTAAGGGACACACCTGTTCTTCTTCTAAGACGATTATCTTCAGGACTCTGTGAAAAAGATTTTATATTATAGATATCATTTAATTAGATTTATGCGTAAATATATTTAAGTATTAATTATAATCTTATTTATATAAATTTAAAATTTTTTTTAATTAACAGAACAAACCTGATCTAAAATACCGGCAGTGGGTTCAGAAGCGTAGCCTACTTCTTGTGCATCTTCCTCTAAATCTGCTTCATATTCTTCCATTTCATCCGAATCAGAATCAATGTCCAAATCTACGTATCGATTACCTCTTGATACTTTGCATACCATTTGTGCTAGATCGGTAAAAGTATAGGAAGAAACAGATAGTTGATTTTCTGCTTGTTTCCTTTCTCGTAAGGCTTTTGCATTTTCTCTGTCAGCGTTAAATCTTGGAAGAACGCCTGCTTTAGATTGTCCTTCAAAATATGTTTTTCCTGCATAGAGATGTGTGTACGTAAAATTAGCAGTTATTACGCGAGAGCCTTTACTCATAAAAGAAAATTCCATGGTATTCTTACCATGTTGGTATCCAACTTCTTTGATTTCATCAAAGTTGGTAAACTGAAGGGTCTTGAATTTGTCGATAGGAGGTCTGATATATTCACAATAATCAGAATTCTTTACTTCCTCCAATTGTCTGACACAACTAACGTACGCTAATCGTGATTGAATATCTGGCAGATTAGGAACTTTGACTGGTGTTGCAAATGGATTCCAACGTTTCCACAATAACCACCACCCGGACAAAGAATCACCATAGTTTGTTAAATCTGTGTCATCTTGTGATCCAACATCGATAGCCAAGATGTGATGAGCTCCTTGTCTCAACATTTCGTCAGCTTAAATAAAAAAGACGTAAAATTGATTTTAATTGATTTTAGAATGCAAACATGATAAAATGTAAGCATCACTTTTAACACGCTTTTATAGAGATAATACCTGGCACGTTATTAACATAACACCCGTCGACCAAAAGATGCCCATCAAGAGGATCGCAAATAGGAGGAAAGACACCAGCAATAGTCATACTGGCTCGAATGTATCTCCATAGTAAACCTGAGTTGACTTAGCTATTCAGAATTTGATAAATGCATCTTTTATCAACGGGAGTGAGCTTATAATGTCGTTTGTAATTCTTTTTCTTTTTTTTTCTTTTTTCTTTTTTTTTTTTTTTTTTTTTCTTTCTTTTTCTTCTACATTACCAAATCAAATACAACTACAAGATTTTAAGAAATATTTTTCTCAAACGAGCGTTACACTTAAATTGCAAAATCCGATGATACAAGTATGCAGCACTAAAAATATGTACATACAAGTATGCGTCAGAAAAATGTTTTATGTAAAAACGAAATAAATTTACTTTAAATCTATTTATCATCGGTTAGAAGCATTTGTAAATTTTTATCGACGATAAAATTATTTCTTTTTCTTATTCGTGTACAAGGTCTATATAAAAGTAGATTTATAAGTTTTTACATAAAACAAATTTAGTCATATTATTCAAATATTACCTGGAAGGTTATTGACGTACCCGCCGTCGAGTAGGAGATGGCCATCAACAGGATCACACATGGGTGGCATATAACCAGATAATGACATCGAAGCCCGAATGTAACGCCACAGCGATCCTAAACACGACGAATTATTTCTTTTTTTTTTTTTTTTTTTTTTTTCATATTTTTAATTTGTACAAACTACAATTCTTCCTGTAATCTTCTATAATTTTCGAAGGAATAAATTTGCAATATCAAGCAAGTTTTTAAACTCTTTGTCATCATAATTATAAATAGGAGTATACAGGAAGGCGTCCATAATGATAAAAACGTTGTTTCCAACTAGAATGAAGGAAGCAATAATTTTGCCAATTTATAATTCATCGAAAGCGATAAAACGGAGAGTACGTCAACAATAATTATCAAAAAAGCTCACTCCCCTAATCAAGGAAACTTGTTACATATAATATTCTATATACACACAAGATATATGTGTATATATATATATATATATATATATATATATATACATATATACATATATATATATATATATATATATATATAGATAGATAGATAGATAGAGATAGAGAGAGAAAGAGAGTAAAAAAAGAAATGCTACAAGCAGATCTAAAAAATATCCATGTATCACATAAGAGTGATACTTTGAGTTATACAGTATTATTTAATTAGAAATTATCATCTTAAATATTTAATATAGTTTTGTTAAGTACAAACCATGTGTATGTGTGCGCATGCAGGAATCAGTAATATCAGTAGTGATAGTGAAAAATGGAAGCCATAGATCTTCTATATAAGTATCTCCAAAAGTTGTTTGAATAGTTTTATTAAAATCTTTGCCCGAGAACATTGATGTCATAGGATACGTTAAGTCCAAAATTTGTCTCCACCATTGGGTCATTTTCTATAAGAAAATATAAAATAATAATAAAATTAATTTGTTAATAATTCCATAAAATATAGAATACTTTTTTATATTATGTCGTTTTACCTTAGACCATTCACGAGCCTTTTGTGTTGTCGTTGTTATATTTTTTTCCATACACCACAATGCACCCATAAAAGCACCGATACTAACTCCGCCAACCATATCTATTGGAATACCAGCTTCTATAATAGCTTTAAGCATTCCAACATGCGCTGCACCTCTAGCACCTCCTCCTCCAAGTACTAAGCCAACCGAGGTACCTGTCAACCAACGTGCTAATCTACTAAAATCGCTGTGTACGTTTGGCTCAGACATTAATACTTTTGAATATAATTCATTCTGAAAGAAAAATATATTTTCAAATGGTATATAACTCTTATTTATGATGAGAAAAAGTTAAAGAAAAAGAAAACGAAAAAAGAAAAACGAGAAAATACAAATAATAAGATAAGAAAAAAAAAAATATATATATATATATATGTATATAATTACAATTCTGTATTGAGATCTTCTAGTAAACATTCGTTTTGGACATTGAATGTGATGATGACTGGAGACCCATGATCTCATGTTTAACCACTGTACAGTATTCGTAGGCCGTTGTCCACTTTGTTCCTTATGCAAAAGTACTAATTCCTTTTGCGTACGCATGACCAAACGTTCTACCTCACGTTCAGTACGTCCTATAGACGGAGGGCGATCACCTAAACCTACTATCAATATACAGTCTGCTTGTCGTACACATCTTTGTGTCCATAACGTGTATGTTGAATCACACTGATATAAAGAAATTCTATGTTGATCCTCTTGTTGTGCTAGCCATGATGTTAATCTGTATTCATTCATAGGTTCCATAATTGTGGTACCCAAGGTCTGTTTAAGCATATTGATTATATACTTGAGATCATTTGATCTAGAATATATACAAGAAATAGTATTGTATAATTATTAAAATGTACCTTTCGAACAACATCCGAAGTCAAGCGTAGACAAGGTCCAATAGCGCACAATGAATGATACAATTCATACGTAAATGCAGTTAAAGGAACATCGTCTGATACAGGAACTATAGCTACTGTTGAAAAGTTCACTTGTGCTGGTCTCGCATCAACTGTTGCAGCTGCTCTTCTATATATAACGTATTAAACGTATATAGTATTAAGTTGAAAAAAGGATATATATTAATCATATATATTGAATTACTTACTGGGTATCATTGGCACCATTTTTAGTATGCGCTTGTTGCCACGTACCCAATATTCGATGACCAAGTAAATTGATAAGCCTTGTTACAACAATGGGATATCGTAATTTGATTACATTGAATAAACCTTCAGGTAGTTTTGCCAATTCAGAATCTCGAACTGCCATAACAGTAGTAGATCTGGGGGTCTGCGTGACCATCTCTACAATTCCCACTAAGTCTCCTTTTCCATATTCTGCTACGAGTTCTTTTTTCCCATTTTTATAAGTAATTACAGATCTTAGTCGTCCACTTAAGACTATAAAAGTTGAATCCGATTCATCTCCTTGACGATAAACGGCTCTTCCACTTTCAAGAAACAGCCAATCCAAGGCAAAATCCACCTAGGATAAGAATATATTCACATTGGGGGTAGAGAGAGAGAGAGAGAGAGAGAGAGAGAAAGGAAAAGGAAAAGAAAAAAGAGAAATGTTTTATTAGAAATAATTATGAAAAATTTTATGCGTACCTGCCTCACAAAAGGACTTAGTCGTCTGACGACAGTATGAGCTACATGCAATACAACAGTAGGTTGTTCACGCATGATTGCAAAAAAGGTGGATTTGCTAAGTAGTGCAATACGACTGGGATGTTTTGCTCTAATCGTATAAAAAGAAGGTTCTCCAGTCAATACCGCTAAACCTCCAACTATTTCCCCCTGATGTGCACTAAACATATGAACTTCTTGTCCTGCATCACGACCTTCCGGGACACGTTGACTGACTATGAGAGAACCAGATAATACATATACAAGCGCAACATCCTAGAAAGAAAAAGGAAATATTTCGCCATATTATATTTTATCATATTCATTTGTAAATGAAATATACAACTCGATTGAATTAATTGCGTACTTTATGAGATTCTTCTTTCATTAAATATGTCCCCGCTGGTACTTCTTTCAGTTGAATTTTTCCATCCTTAAGAACGTTATCATCTTCCAAACCAAGTTCTTTAACGAATGCTTCAGTTGCAATTTGCACAAGTTGTGCCTCATCCAACTGTTGCGTTGTTTCATTGATAGATTTCTTTTTAGGTGGATGAACACTTCCTGTATGTATAATGTCAGGTTGAGTATTCTGCGATTGAGCGCTTTGGGAGGATTGATGTCCTCCCGTCATTGATGAATTTGCCCAATAAGTGTCACATTCTGGTACGGTAACAGAAGTGCTCTGACCTGATTGAGAGTTTTGAGTTGGATTTTTCCAATCGTGAGTAGTTTTTGATCTATAAACATGACACATGTAATAAATGTTTCTTATACGATATATACGAGTAATTATATACTAGTTCTTGTATAATAGACCTTCTATTAACTATTATAGGTATAGGCTGAGAAGTATTAGCTTCTTTATGTATACTATCATTTCCATCGTATTGATCCAATGCAGTTGCTAAATTCATACTACTAGGCATAGTGTCAGCGTTTTGCGCAGCAAAATTCTCTCTCGTTCTTGATCTAACAGGTGAGCCAGAAAATGAGCTTTGCTTTTTCTTATGAGTTCCTTGATTAACTAATTCTGCAGAAAGACCTAAATATTGATGCAATGCTGTAAACGTTACACGTTGAAGACGGACCATAATGACCTGGATAACTCGAACAAACGCATCTGGATGATCCTGAAAAACCTGTCAGGTTAAAAGCATTCAATGTAAGTTTAAAACGTTTACATACATATACATATATATATATATATATATATATGTATATATATATACACATATATATACACATATATGTATTACACTTGTATGTCATTTATTTTACCTCTTGAAAAGCACTCATTGGTAATTTGACCACAACAGAATCTTCCACGGCTCTTGCAGAAACAGTTTTATAAGTACTCGTGTGACCGGTAAGTACATCAGTAAAACTTAGAAGACTGGTTACAGATTCTCCAGTTTTTACTAGTTTTAAAGGAATTTGAGAACCATCGGGTCCAGTTATGAATACATTAACAAGACCCTGCTGTACGATGAACAGATTCTCATCTGGGTCACCAATTTTAAATAAAATACTTCCAGCCGGTAAATTCATAATTTCCGTATGTTTACATAATGTTAGAAAAACAGGTTTCTCAAAATGACCGAATACTCTGATACTTTGTAACATGTACAAAGCATCAGGAGGTACTCTATCTCCTGGACCATGATCTTCTTCTAGATACTCCGCTGGTGGTTCTAATACCTGATAATATTAAAGATAATATTATAGATGTATATAGAGAAAAAGAATGTATGTATATTACAAAAATTTCAATTCAACGTAAATACCTTCAATTGTTGAGGCACAGATTCTTTTTTCAATTGCAAGAGTCTGCGTGCAAATCTCATAACGGCTCTTCTCTTTTTCCCTTGACCAGTAGGATGTACTTGTCCACCTATAGATTTCACTTTGCGTAACATTTTTCTTCCATAGAATAAAACTTTGTCTCTTTTTCTGAATCTTGGCTTGCCGCTGCCTACTACAAATTCCTTGACCTCTGGAAGGAACTCCTTGTTTTTCCATTTCCGTAAAATAATTATTGTTATTATCAATAGAATCAATATAACGGATAAAATAATTATGTATAGGGTCTTTGAAGTTTGATATCCTTCGATAAATGATCCGATCCATCTCGAAAAGGCGTATGATCCAAAATTCTCATTGATTTTGCTAAATAATTCAACTACCTGTAGAAAGAGAAATGTGCATACGTTATTGATTAAAAGTTATTTCACACTTTTATATAACTTTGATCATTACATCTATTCTTATTAATTCATTATGAAAGTGCAATATAAAGGAAGAAATCAAAATAGATATATTATCATAATAATAATGATAATAATAATAATAACAATAATATTGACAAGTATCTAACATGCACAACCTCCATAATGAGTAGTCATCTCTTTTTCTGTTCTGCGCTTCCACGATGTAGGAATATGAATGAGGAACGTCACGAGAACATAAGTGGAAAAGATAGACGAAGCAGTGCGGATTGAAGGAGACACTGCAATTAAAGTGATCGTATGTGCAGAGAGAAAAAACAAATCTACTCTTAATCAGTAACCTTTGATACTTCGTTCGAGTCAACCAACGCCATTTTGATTATTGCGTGATACGCGCGCGCGCGCGCACACACACACACACACACGCGCGCACACAGAGCACAGGCACACAAAACAGCACAAGTATATCACGTTTATTCTTTAAAAGTCTCCAATAAGAATTCTAATAAGTTGATTATAAAAATACCAAAATATCAATTTGATAAAAAGTTACTTATATACAAGATAATTATTTATTAAATATCAAATTGTTAATAAAAATTAATTAAAAGAATATTAACATTGATCGCTTACGTTAACCATTTGCTCCTTCTTTTATCGACCAACGTATTATTACACTGGCGTCTTATATGCTCGTGGTTTCATTTCTAACAGTAGTATAGAAAATTACGAGCTACCATAATAAGAAACATAAAAAATTAAAAATAACTTTTGCAGATCGTTTCGCCTGCAAATTGGGAATAGAATATACGCGTAGTATTCCCTGTTTGTTATAAAAGTCGACTAATAAGGGATTGAATGACAATCAAATCTCATAAAAACCTATTTGTTACGAAAACTTTAGGAAGAAAAGCTTGAACTTTTGGATTGTGCATTTTATTCGTTTTCAAATGAACAAATCTCATGTACATTGGATAACATATCACGAGTAAGTAGATATAATTATAAATAATATTACAATCGATATATTAATATTAACCGCGTTCTTCATTAATTTAAGGAACTATTTTATAAAAATGTACGATCGAAGAATGACATTATTTAATGCATAAAAATGAATGGTAAATATATTTTATAGATAAACGAATTATATATATGTATATATTTGTATATATATATATATATATATATGCGTGCATACGCGCAAAACTAGTCAGTGATTGGTTAATCAAAATATAAATAATTTCATTTCGAATTTGTTTATGAAATGATAAAAAGTTATTTTTCTTTTTTTCTAAGAGAAATAATGAATAATTATAACAAAAAGAAGAATGCATAATTTGAAATAAAAGCGAGATGGGAAAAGTTTGATATCGACCAATCAGAGGGCTCGATCGGCCATCTTTTGCGCAGAAGTAAAGATTAGTTGTATGCGTCGCCGGTAGAGCGAGCTTGAGCCGAATTCCGGGCGATTTTAGACGAGCAGTCGGGTCCGGTCAGTCAGTGGTTACGGGACGACATGTTGGACGTATTTCTGTGATCGCTCGCGCGCGATAGTATTCGTGGCGCGACTTTTCATGTTTCTCTCGTGCGTGCCAGACGATAGACGTGTCCGAGGACAACGTCGATTAATGTGAAGTGTATTTGTGTGAAAGGAAAGCCACTTGGAGAGTTTGGCTTTACCAAACATGAGCTGGGGTACCGAGCTTTGGGTAAGTCTCTTTATGTCTTTTGTATATATGTATATATATATATATATATATATATAAACGTGTACACATACATATGTATATGTATATGTGTGTTTCTTCTAGATAGAATATTTCTCTCTCTCTTTCTCTCTGGTCTTCAAGTATCTTTGTATCTCACTTTTCTTGTTTCGTGAGAGTAACAGAAAGACATATATATGTATATATATGTATATGTATATGCATATATACGGTCATTCCTCCTCTCGGGCTACTTCTGGAGAAACAGTCCGGGCGCGTTTCGCCGACACGTAATCATGGTGTGTATCCGAAAAACCAGTTCGCGGTACCTCGTTCCGACTACTTCGCCGTGCAGGAGTGTTTCGCCTTTTTGGTTGCTAGCCGTGGGCGATGTTCCTCTCTTCGTTTCTCTCTCTCTCTCTCTCTCTCTCGTTCTTTCTTCCATTTCGCTTTTACCCTCTCTCTTTTTCTATCTGGCTCCTTCTCCATCTCAATCGGGCGTGTGTGTAGTCTGTGCTCGGACTATCGTTGCCGTCGTCATCGCAATGCTCCTCTTGCTTCCATTCCCATGAAATCTCAGAAGGATACATCGTCTGAATATATAGCTTGCCGCTCGTTTTGTGACAGCTAAGAACGCCGCGTCGCATTTTCTCTCGATTTTTTGAAGAAAATTCTTTTCCTCGGATTCCTTGAAACTTTGAACTTTTTCTTTTCTTCTTTCTTCTTTTCAAGGAAACTTTTTTTAGGGTTCGAATCACGCCAAGATGAATTTTCAACTTTTTTTTTATTTATTTTCTTTTTATCTCTTTCTTTCTCGTTCCGGTGGAAATAAATTACTACACGATAAGGTTATAGGAGTGACGCGTCCAAAGAACAATACCTTTCTCTAATCTTTCTTTGATTTGAAAATTTCTTATATATTTGTTAGAAAAAGGTAAAGAATGAGACATCGGTATATTATATATATCGTCGTGTGCGTTGAAATTTTACGCGATAACGCGCAGTACATATATCGTTCGAGACATCGACATCTAGTACGTTACGCGAAACCGTGTGGAACGAGCAATCAAATCAACGCTTTTATGTATGTATGTAATACATAGAGATATGTGTGTTACACAGCAGTACACACACACCATGTATATATATATATGTATGTATGTATGATGTATATATATATATATATGTGAGGATATAAAGTGAGGTTAGAGATTGACGGATAGAGATTTTTGCATGAGCATTCTCAATTGGTTGCTGGAGGAGGGTCATGGAGGATTAGGAGGGAATGGATAACCGTATAAAAACACACAATTCTTATATTTTTATTTATTTCAAATATTATTCACATTTATTTTTCTTTCCGTAATGACGTCAAATTCTCTTATCTACATTACCTCGAATTCTATTGTCGCGATATACATATATAGAGCGTTTATTTTTCTCTCTCTCTCTCTCTCTCTCTCTCTCTCTCGGTGATTGATTTAAGCGCGTACCACGCGAGTGAGAATTCGAGATCTTTGATACATGAATATCCAATAACAATGTTTCGTTGAAAAAGTGATAGAATTTAATATGGAAAATATTTCAAAATTCATGGCGTTTGAGGTAAACACGATAGAGAGATGTATACGATCGATTAGTAAATGGAAGACCGAGAGGATAGGTCGATCTCGAAGTAATCCGAATCCGAATTCTCGAGGAGAGAGGTCGGCGGAAGGGAAGAGGCATGGTTTACGCGTGAGTAACTTGTAGTGATTCTATCGGTTCTTCTTTCGCACGCGTAGGTCGTTCCAAATTCCTTTGATCGCCATATGTGTATACGTCGTATGTAGTACATGTTTGTATATATCTCTTCGCCTTTCTTCTCGAATTCGACGAAAATACGTTTGTAGTGGGAGAGAGGGAGAAAAGCTTTTGTTAAGATGCAAATTTTCATTCGACTTCTCTTCATTCGCATCGTATTATATTTCCATCGATAATATTCTTGATATTTTCTTTCGATTCGAATATTTTATCTCGTAGTTTCGAAGAATAAGTATTTATTTCTAGGTTATGTCGTTTCACTTTTGTCCATCTTGCTGTTTCGAAGAAGAATTATTTATTTCTAGGTTAACTCGTTTAATCCCTTTGTGATTTCTTGTGAGTCTCAAAGATTTCTAGAATATTTTCCAAAATAAATTGTTACTTCGATCAATAGAGACCGTCGTTAGTTAAATTCGTAATAATTTACGTACAAATAAGCGTTATCCTAAGATCTCCGCTTATATATTTATTTATTTATTTATAGACGTTTATTATATATAATATTGAATTTAAATAATATTCAAACGATGTCTTTCGAACATTCCAATTACGTCGCTATTATCGAAGGATTATAACGATCGTCTTCGAAAGGAAGGAGATAAACGATCCTTCATCTCTCCTCGTAATGAGAAATAAAATGCAGAAAGAGAAAGAAGAAGCAGCTTACGATTACCGTTGAACTCTATTGTTCATTGCATCGTAAATTCTTAAGAAGGATCGTGCACCTGCAGCTTTACGCATTATTGCAAGGGCAACCAGAAGATCGACCATTGCAGTAGAAACCCAAGCGTTTTTATCTTTCTTTCAAAGATTTCTTCTTTTCAAAATCTAGACAAATTAATTCTTCAACTAATAATTACTTTATTTTACTTTTTGTGTTTTTTCATTATTCAAAGTGTATATGAAATCGAAATTTTTCTTTTCCTTTTTCTTTTTCTTACGAAACGAGGATACTTTATAGGTTAGCTTTATGATTATAAGACTGATTTATGATTTCATATTTTCGAATGAATTTGTGCAAAGATCTTATCTTGAAATTTAACAAAAAGATCAATAATAAAATAATACTATAATGACCGATAACTAATCGCTGGTATAATGATTGAAATAATTATATAAGAAAAGCTTTTTTTGGTTTTTAGTTTAAAAGTATTGAATGTAATAAAGTGTAGTTTAACGTTACATATACATACGTATTATCCCCCATATATATATATATATATATATATATATATGTGTGTGCGTGTGTGTGTGTATGTATATATACATATCGATCATCGATCTAACAATAACAATGAATCGAGCGAGCGAGCATACACCTTGCATGAAATTTCTTCTCTCGTTCAATGTCATCCTCGTACTGCTCCCTCCATGATGGCGATGTGTGTGTACTCTTTATAAATAATTCATTCTTGCATACCGCATCATCATTTTTGTTCTCCTACTGATGATTCTTCAGCACCAAGTATATGCATTCCTGTATTTCCTTTGATTTAATTATCTCCATTTTAAATAATTAACGTTGAATATTACAATAGTTATAAACACAAATATCTTTAAGATTGCTTTGAAATTCGCCCATATTTTTCCTATAAATGATAATAGTCGGCAAAATATTACAATTTTATATGAAAATAATTGTGCGTTAGACGGACGAATTCGCAAAAAGAATCCATTCGTATTTTGAAATATGGCGGGCCGTCACGTGATCCCAATCGAAGCGCCAATTTTAATAATAATATAGGGATACCTAGAGATCAATCCTTTTCTATTTCTCTGACTATACCATAAACGAGTATTATCACGATTCATTGACGTTTTACTTGTAGGCACTCGTGATTCATGATACAGGACGCGTTCATGTTTAACCGCTAGTTGAAGACAGCGTTCGTTGAGAAAGAGCATATAGGTACACGTACGAGGGGCACACCTTTTTGATGCTTTTCAAGCAAGCGAATCGTATTCACCATTCTTCTTTATTTTTATTTTCTCATTTAATCTATATTCGATCGAATCAACTCGCACGATTATTAATCCTTTAAAATACACGTTGTCGATTTTATTATATTTATCGATAATATGATTTTTGGTTATGTTCATTGAAAAGATTTTATGATTCGTTGAAATATGATCTGGTCGTTTTTTCTGGTCGATCAGATATTCTCTCGATAGCCATTGCGGAGGAGCCTACTCGAATGAACAGAAAACTACCGCAACGTCGTAAAAGCTGGCGATTAGTAAATTGGAATGTCAGAAATACCGGTACGTTGGAAATACTAGTGAGGGAGAGAGAGAGAGAGAGAGAGAGAGAGGAGAGGGAGGTGGGCCTTGCCAAGAAGGCACCTACGGACATTCTCTCTCGTTCCTGTGCATGTGCGCGCGTCTAACGTGAAAGGGGGGAGGGAAATATAGTAGAAAAATATGTTACACCGTGTAGTTACATCGTTATCGAGTTCGTAGTTAAAAATAATATTAATTCTTATCCAAATAATTTCTTTTTACAACTTTTAATAGGCAACAAGATATTTTTAACCAAACTGTGTGTTTAATTAATAATTAAAAATCTAATTACGTTATTATAACTTTATTTATGTAATAATTATTTATAAAGAAAACTTGATTCTTTCGAATTTCGCGCTTCGACGTCACGATATCACGTGACAACTGCACCCACCGCCATATTTCCAAAATGTCCACCAGACGCGCGATTATACGAAAATAAAATCTTATTTTCGATAAAAAGAAAAAAAAAAAAAACGAGGATAGGCTAGATTGGACGCAGACGTCGAATTTAAATTACTTACATTTGCAATTTTATTTCTTTTTATTTATGTTTTTGTAATAATTCTTCAAGACGTAAAAGATTATATATGTTCGTCCATGACATCGACAACTTTTTCCGGATCACCTACGCACGATTACTTTATATAGTAACACACCTCCACGGATTTATTATACTGCTCGCGGAGAAAATGGAAATCAAATGACGACTAAGGAAAATCGTGAAGGTTATGATGCACGTGCGACTTTCTCCGTAACAACGAACGAAATTATAGGATTGTCGTTTCTAACGTTTGGAATGCATTTCAAAGTTCTTCTTCATGACGTAAGAACTATGCGACGAGATATAATGATCTTCTTGACAACATTAGATAGTTTTTGAAAGATAATTTGGAAA
The DNA here is from genome assembly GCF_910589235.1 of Vespa crabro. Classification (NCBI taxonomy): domain Eukaryota; kingdom Metazoa; phylum Arthropoda; class Insecta; order Hymenoptera; family Vespidae; genus Vespa; species Vespa crabro. The sequence continues at coordinate 5,660,416 of NC_060970.1, read as the reverse complement.
AAATGTAAAAACAAGGAATATTCAACATGTTGAAGAAAAAATATTCTAATAAAATTCAAGGGAAAGAAAGGAACAAGGATAAAAAATATATGTATATCATGAACTACGTTCGCATTTATAAAAATCATTATGTATTCTCAACATAATGTCTACGCGGTTAAAAGTGAAACTCGTTTGACCAAAAGGCAATTGGCGAATGCGAACGAGCCAATAAGAATGAACGAAGAAACGTACTTGAAATCCCTAAAGAATATTAACGCACAGGATCATGTAGAAAAGCGTCGATAGATCGATATTGATGATTTACTTCGTATCTAATTACGGTCATAATACTTGGCATACATTTTTCTCGTCTTCGTACCGATCGTCTTATCTCATTTTCTTATCAATAGTCACATGCAATCGTTTCTTTTTCGTTTTCTCTTATACGTATTAAGAAAATTATTTGTAAAATTTCTTTTTCTTAATCGTCCCTTTTTTATCTTTCCCCCTTTTGATATAGGCACATTTCAAAACGTGGAGATGCACAAATTTTATTCTTTCAACACACACTGTTATTTTTCTTTAAAAGATTATATATTTTTTCAGATTATATAAAGTGTAGTAGTAAAAGGATAATGACGATAGCAAAAAGTAATAATAAAAATAAAAGAAATTCAAAGGCGCAATGTAAAAAATTAATTTTTTTTTTTTTTTTGTTTTTTTCGTTACGATTAAATCGATTAATTTTCATGATCGGAAGACCGTGAACGCATCGTAAAAAAGAAGTTTATTCCCCATGAGATATCTGGCACGTGTAGGAGAACATGGGAAAGGAAAAAGAAGTAACGTAGCGAGACTTTCCTCCTCCTCCACCTCCCCCCTCTTTTGCGAGAGATAGAGAGAGAGAGAAGAACGGTATGTAACGATCGTTCTGCGTTACGATGCGCATCCTCGCATACGTACGTGCGCGATTCTAAATACGCAATCGCGTAAAGATGTGTGTGCCGTGCATTTTAACGTTGACACCATCCATGGGATTAGCATCACAGCCTCCGAACTACGTGGAAAATTACTTAGTATTAAATATATACATACGTATAGGACGTCGTACTCTAATCTAATTTTTCTTATTTTTTATATTATTGAAAAATATCGTTAAACGGGATAAATTTTCTTTCCCTAAATTTTTTTTTTTTATAATCAGCTATATATTTGGAGCATTTTTATTTTTATGCTCTCTTATGCATAAAGATATTTGCAGATATGAAGTTTATAAGAAAAGTTTTACGAAAGTCTTGATATCTTTCTCGTCATTCCCACGTTCTGTATATAGTAGAATAAAAGCAACCTAGTAACGTGCTACGAATATTTGCGTGTGTGGATATTGTGTAGTAGGTTCGACAAAAAATTTTTTCTTTTCTTTTATCTGAAAATACTTTTTAAAAATAATACAGTTTCATTCAGAAATAATTTGCAGGTATATTTTTATTTTTAACAATAGCTATCGATAAATTCCCCGTTCATGATCACGTGCCAAACTACGAGAAATATATTACTACAAGTTATTGAGAAGATTTGGCGGGAAAAATGGTTGAAGGCGAGGTATCTCGTTGAAAGTATTTTTATAGACCTTCTTCTTCTTCTTCTTCTTTTTCTTCTTCTTTTAATCTTTCTTTCTCTTTTTTTCATCTTTTTTCGATTTAAAGAAGATGAAGTTTGTTCTTTGTGAAGCCGAGGATACATACGAAGAAGAAGAAGAAGAAGAAGAAGAAGAAGAAGAAGTGGTGAGGCGAAGAAATCTCAGGGATTCCGGAGAGAGGAGAGGCACTCCTTCTTTCCTTAACTAGCGTGTCCCTCTTGCAGCCGGTTTTCGCTCTTCTGTGCTTCGAGACTAGCTGCGTCAGGACCGCATTTCCTTTTTATTTATTTTATACACACACACACACACACACACTTTTTTGTTCATTCTTCCTTCTTTCTTCCAGCATCGGTCGAGGTGGTCACCATTGAAACGATAAATAAAATGATATTTTTTTAGTTTATTTATTTATTTTTTAGAAAGAAATATTGAAATTCAATCGTTTATTTTGTCTTAAGTTTGTTGGAGGGCAACCTTGATTCTTCTTTCAAGATCGTTCTCATAGAATCTTTCATGAAATTTTAATTCTTTGTCGAATATAAATGAGATTTCCATATAAATAGAAACATTTAAATATGTACGTGTATATAAGTTAACGTAGAAGTTATTTTCGAATAAAGTAGTAGGTATTAAAAATTCGTGGTTTGTTCGTTTCGCGCCATATTTCAGAAGCGAAATAAATTTGATTTCTATGTGAAAAAGTTTTGTCCGTTTACACGTTTTGGCGTACACACAATAATTTTCAAATAAAATTGTACTTTTTAAAAGTTAGCTTTAAAAATGAAAATGTATTTATTTCTTAATTATATCTCAATGAAACTTAACTTTTCTCTTTTCGAAGATTATTTTTCAATCCTTTTTTTTTTTTTATTTTATTTTATTTTTTTTATTTCTTTAATGAAACGGCTTAATTTAATCAAATCTTCATCCTCTTCGTTGTAGTCGTCGTTAAGTTAGTAAGCGAGTACGTTCTTGGCTGCCTGGTATTTATAGAGATTCGGCGCGATGCGTGGGCGGGGCAAGTTCGCAAGAGTATACTCTCTCTTTCTTTCTTTCTTTCTTTCTTTCTCTTAGATATCTGCATCGGTACTTGAATGAGAAAAGAGAGGGGCGAAAGAAACAAAAAAGTACAACCTTCACATATCGCGTGCGCATATGTATGTGTGACATGCAGATAGACACGATAGAGAAAATTCAATGAACGTGATGCCAAGCAATAATTGTATAATATTAGAACATCCTCACGGGGTGAGCTGAAAAGTTCTCAGCTGACTTTAAAAAATCAATTACTCTCTTTCTTTTTCAATTTTTTTTTTTTTTTTTTTTTTCAAATTTTCAACCAACTCTCCCACACGTATGTATATGTAGGTATATATAAAGAGAGACACGATAAAATTCTTTGAACATGATACCTAGCTTTGTGACAGAGGAAGCATGGTTGGAGAAAGGGTTGAAAAGGTTCCTTGACACGATACACGTAACTCTGTGCTGTGGCGATACGCTACGTTGCATATCTCTCTCTAGCTTTGTAGTAAGCGATTCGTTGTAATCGTATGAGCAACGAAGCCCATCGTCTTTTCTCTGAGCAAACTTATCGGGTTTTGGTCTTAGAATTGCTTTCTTTACTTTCTCGAATCGTGTTAAGGACACTGACGATCAAATGCAAATCATATACATATTTAATATATGTACACACACGCACACATTTGTATATCAGGAAGAAACGCGATCATTTTCTCAATTCGTATGGTCGCAATGTATTACTTGTGATTATGGTCAGTCTGAAATAAAAAAAAAATAACGACGCGATCTTTCTCGGTTACTATCTATACTTTATTTAACGTTACATGTGCCATCGCGCGCACACGTGTGTGTACGTATGTATATATACTTGTTGTTTATTCTCAACGTCAGTACAGATGTAAAGATACGTAGTTGGTCTTGCGTAAGAAGTCAAGTGTACGTTTTTTTTTTCCTTTTTTGTTCATTCTAAGATTCGATAAATGTGGTTCCAATACATCATTTTATATTATTAGTACTATATACTTGTTTTCTTTTTTTTTCTTTTCTTTTCTTTTAGCGTACGCGTGCGCGTTCGTGTAAGAGATTTAGTTCGGTCAGTCGATAATGTAAGAAGTTTTAATAAAAGATATTGAAAATACCGTAAAACATATTATTACAACTGAAATGATAATAATATTAATGGAATAATTGAAAGCATATGTATTGATTCATAAAAAAGAAATAGAATAGGTCGGACCCAATACTATTACATTGACCAATAAATCATGTCAATATTTTTCCATTAAAAGAATTATGAATTACACAGAGAATTATTTATTTGCATATAAAATATCGCAATTTTCGAAACTGTTTTATTAATCGATACAAGAAATCCTCCTTATTTTCACTACAATTATAATTTATAATTTATATTTTATTTCGTTCAAAACGGCATAATATCGCGTTCTACATACAACGAATAGCTCGAAATAACATCTACGTTCGTTCGTCGTTCTTATCAACGGCTGCATCCTCCAGAGATATCGAAGTTGAGATTATTTTGAAGTTCCACTTCATTAAACCGCTCTCTCCCTCTCTCTCTCTTTCTTACTATCTCATTTTCATGTTAAAACAACGTTAATGACAAATTACTAACTGTGGATGATTCACAAGAGAGTTACTATTAAAAAAGTATACGAAAAGGTCGATGATTCATTGGTGCATGTATGTATATATAGATATGGAATGATCACGTAGCCTTCGAGATAACGAGTGTACGACCCCATCTCATGAAAAAGTGATTTCGAGTAGAGATGGAGTTTGACGAGGGCACTCGACACTTTGAGAACGGGGTTGTATCGTTTATTCGTATCAGGGTGTGTAATATGTATTTTGAGAATGAATATAAATAGTTGAATCAATCAACCCCTTACGATATAATTCGATCAAGTTGAGAGATGTCAAATCCAAAATTATTAGTGCTAAAGGAAAAACGTGTATTTTCGTGTTTTACTTGTAATTTTTTTTACAGTTATTTAATTTAAATATGTATTTCATTGAAGATTAAAATTCATTGATCACATTGATGCGTCATAAAAAGTACTTATGAAATTGTGATTCGTAGAGTCAAACGTATCATTGCGTTTAAATTTAGCACCAGAGAAATAGTAGTATAAAACGTAGATTCTTTATGGAAATTTCTTAGACGTTACTGCCTAGCCTGTCTTTTACCTCATCCTCGAATTATATTCTTGCGCCATTGATGGAACGATTTCCTAAGACATCTGCGTCATCCATTTTGATCGAGCTTTCGTCAAACAGAATGAGACAGCTTGCTGTGTTTTATCATCCTCCCCTCTCTCTCTTTTACAGTAATAATAATAATAATAATAATAACAATAAGAGGAAGAAGAAGAAATAGGATCTTTCTTTTTGCGTGGGGACCCCTTGTCCTTTGATACGTCCCTGTCGTGTTGCAAGCTTCTTACCACAATAATACCAACTGAAATATTTTACTCAACCATTGGTAGCATTTGCGAGTTGATTATATTTCTTGATGTGCGACAGCATTCTTGAGTATTCGACTAAACATTTAGGTTATTTCTAACGTCCGCTAATTCTCTTAATTAGAAGATTATATCAATTCAATTTTCCAAAAATAATTATAGATACGATCGTGTGTGTGTATATATATATATATATTTATAAAATTAAAAGAAAAATGGAACGTCTGAGTTGAAATTCGATCGATAAAAAGAAGAAAGTTTAAATGTTTCAATCACGAGTATTTGTTGTTAAAAAAAAAGAAAAGAAGTATGTCCTTCAGACAATCGGATTCAAACGTAAAAGGGTGTAAATATAAATCGTTTCGCGTCGAATGCGATTCAATTTATCTTTGATTACGCTCTCTGCGCACTTGTGCGGAGACGTCGGACCCGATTTACGAGCTGCTATTAAAAGCTTCGAGAGGAAGCATCTGTTTATGCTTGGTGAAAAGAAAGCATTCAAATTCCGACATCAACCCGTAAAGATGACTCGATGAAAGTTCGTAGACAACAAATTTCCTTCTTTCTTGTTTTTCCTCCGAATCTTTGAATCGCATAAATTCGATAACGAATCCTAGTATTTCGAAGGAAGAAAAAGAAGACATCTTACAATGAGAATCCCTATGACATAATTATAAGATTGAAAGTTTATGATTTATTTTGTCAAGAAAGAAAAAAAATGCAACCACACGCTCTTCGTAAAGCTTTCACAGAGCACGAAGATCGTTTCTTTTATGTTTCTTCTTTCGTACGTTTACTTGAACGAGGATGATGGTTGGGACAGGGTGTTTGCGACGTAAAATCTGCTTATTAAATGCAATTAGCATGGTTTCGCATTTTAGTGGATAAACGAATGTTTTTTCTTCATATAAAAGAGAAAGAAGGATGGGAGAGAGAGAGAGAGAGCCCATATCGTCGTCTTTTCTCTTCGTGCATGCCAATGGTCCTCGTATAATACGTATTTCTGTTTGTCTGTCTCTCTTTTTTACTCTTTCTATCGAAGTTGGTATAGAGAAATGCAGGATCGATAGGGCGGAGGGTGGAGCACCCCAACACAATTTCATGACTCATAATGCACACTCCGTTCGAACCCGTAAGCTTTCTCTCTCTCTCTCTCTCTCTCTATACACATGCTTTATCCTTGGCTCGTCTATTGTCTTCGCACGCCTTCCTTCGTGCTATTTTTATTACGAAATTACGTAGCCACGATTCGCGAGTGTCCAACGATCGTACTCGCTCTCATTAACCATTCAGTAAATTTGATTAGATCTTTTTATTTTTATTTTCTTTTTTCATTCATATTATTAATATGTAAAGATTTGCAAAGAGAAATTGAAATTGAATTTAGTTTATCGATCGAAACAATGGAAGTTCAAAATCGATCGATCGAATTAATAATGAAACTAATGAAATGGAAATAAATCAATGAAAAATAAAAATGAGAAATCATATGAAAAATAATTTCGAATATTCTGAGATCGAACGAATAGATAAATATTTTAAACAACTTTTCATTATTTATTTTCTGCAGAAATAGTTATACCTCGAGTAGAAAAATCCGAGGAGTGTAAAGGAGTAACAGGTTCTGCTTCGAGTATCTCTCTCGAAATTTTGGCTACCTGCCTCGTGTGCAATCCAGATAATACGAGAATCTAAAATATTATCACTCTCTCGACTTATCTGCGCGTCTATTTTTTTCTTCTTTTCCTTTTTAAGCGAAATAGACTAGAGAACGGCGTTGACCGTGACGTTGGAAGAATCGAAGTTTCGACTCGGTCGATATATCGAAAAGATCGAAAAATTAAATCCCTTAATTGACTGAAACATTAGCAACCAATTTCGTTTTCGGATAATACAAGAGGTTAGAATTTTATCTTATTTCTCTCTCTTTCTACTTATCTATATGTATATCTCGTTCTAAAGAAGGACAAACTCAAGAACGGCCTTTGTGCCGTTCAGAAGGTTAGATCAACGTGCAAGTGCATCGTTTCCCGAAAAGGTCGAACCAGGGTGACTCATCATAGAATAAAGAAAGAGAGACACAGATCGAGTGAGAGAGAAAATATATATATATGTGTGTGTATACATATACTCGAGGCCGCGCAGGCGGTGCGTTTTCCACGTATCGACCTGCGGGACGGCAGAAACGACAGGGATTGGTCGGGCAAAGGGCCGCTTTACGCTCGTTCACCCGGACTTTTCTCGTTAGAAATCGATTAGTGACTAGAGGAAGACCCCGTTTTTTTTATTGTCAACCATTTCTTTTTACTCTGCCGATGAAATATCATTTTTCGACCTCACCATATTATAATCTCACTTTTCGAATTAATCTCGAAAGTTTCTAATCTCGTTATTACAATTTGTATATGTATATATGTGTATATATATATCATGGTTATCAAGTTATTAGAAAGTTGAAAAGTTAAAAAACGAAATGTTATATATACCACTTTCCTTCGAATTTATTGCGCATAGTGTAACTGACCACGGAAGTCTACTATCTCTTTCTCTCTCTGTGTTGAAGCGTTTGTATAGCTGCGTACGAGTGTCGCGAAACATATATATATATATATATATATATATATATATATATATATATATATATATATATATATATATATATATGTATATACACATGTATAGGGTGCTTCGGTTTATACAACGCAACACTTGTTTGTAATATCTCCCTTGTTTCGAATGATACGATAAAATATCAAAGAAAGAAATTTATTTGATTGTAAGTAAACGATATTCTGATTAATATAAAATGTTCTGTTTCATGCACAGACGCGCGTTGATATGTTCATTATTATTCTCAGCTGGCATAACCTATATACACGTAACTTTAAGATATATGATAAATATCGTTTTTAATTGCGATTGGTTGTCATAATATCCATCGTGGCCTTTCTCCAAGAAATTACTAATTTAAAAAAAAGACCATTATGTTTGTATCGTGTAATATCGATCATATTAATCGAGAAACAAAGATGGAGAGTACGTAGAAATGATGATCCAAGATTCTTGAATGGCCATTATGTACTATTCGTCGTTGGAAATGAAAGTAACGTGTTTCAAATACTAACACTCATACGTATGTATATACATATTTAGAAACACACGATTAGTTTCTGCCTCGACCACTCGTACACACACGCACACGCACGCACACAGAGCAGCAGAAGAATGGTACCGTTTTGTCCTTAATCCGCAACTAGCGTAAACGTAGAAAGACACTATATCGTCCTTGAACGATCGAGCTCGCATTCTCCATTTCTTGTTTCGTCGTCCAAGTCCTTCAAACTTTCTCATTAGAAAATTAATAAAAATGTTGTGCGCGTTAACAAATGAAATATATTATTGTGATAATTCGTATTGGTGAAATTGATCGATCGATTAATTAGCAAATTGTTTCCATTCATCGAGGAAAGTTTAAAAACAAATTGTTAGGTTATGGAATTTATTGAAACGTTTAGCGTTGTTTGTATTAGTATTTCTTAGAGATTTTGAAGAATGATAAAGAAGAGCCACAAGTTCTCATTAAGTGCTCGAAGTTTCACTTTTCGTGCCGCGTCGCTAAATATCTTACGAAATTCTTCATTGTGAAGAGCGAACGTGGAAAACTTGTTTTGCGTGTGTGCAAGATATTTTTTTTTTCTTTGACTCTCGTTCAATCATCAGTGATTATTGTCTTATTAACATCAGTAATGGGAATGTAATCGTTTCTTAGAAAAACGTAAAAATTTCTTTCAAAAAATTCGCTTCTTATCGACTTCTTATCGACGCATTAATATGAATTAATAAAATATACATTTGTTTTGTTAATTATTTCAGGACCAGTTCGACAATCTATCCCATCATACGCAAAAAGGGATAGACTTTCTCGAGAGATATGGACATTTTATTCGTGATCGATGTGCCATCGAGGTGGAATATGCGGCCAAGCTCAGGTATCCAATGATTATTTATTTATTTATTTATTTAATTATCTCTTAGCCCTCTCTCTCTCCCTGTGTGTGTGTGTGTGTCAACGTAAGAACGAAGCTTTGCTCAAAGTTAATACATTAATACTTTGAATGGAACATCCTGTATAATAAGTGAGTCTCACGCACCCTACAGAGTTCAGGGACTCGAGTTGTAATATTGTATTAAAGGTCCCCTTGTTTGTTCCCTGAATGCCGGTCTATGTAGCGTGTATTACATACTTTTGTTCTCTATCGGGTGTGTCTCTCTCTCTCTCTCTCTCGCTCTCTCAAGAAGACTTAGTGGTTACTACGTATGTATACGTATGTATACGACTGCTTTTATGTCTTCTCTTACACCTATGCGAATATGTTTTATCTGTGTGCGTTGATAGTCCTTCGTTGCGTTTTATCGCGTTATCTCGTCCCATGTAGATAAATCGAAAATTCGTCGATAGAATAGGCTTTTCTAAAGAGATCATTTATTATTTTAGGATATCTTTGGGGGTTATCGTATGACGAATCTGCTGTTAATCCCTTCTGAGAAATCTTTCTTCTTTTTTTTTTTTTTTTTTTTTTTTTTTTTCTTTTTACGAGAAGTTTTGTATTCTTGAAGAATGCTTGCAAAAAATTATTTCGTCTTTTTTTCCTTCTTCCTTTGAAAGAGTCCATCTAAAATATTGAAAATTGTGACATTATTTGGCCCATTGCAATATTCATCCATTCAGATTTATTATTACATTTTTAAGAGCGTACGTTGCACGTAATGTTCCTGTGCGATGTGCACTGTTATGGGTATACATTAATGTCCTACGAATAAATGTACAACGCGATTCGCGTTTGTAAGCAGAGGTGTAAAAGCAGAATAGACAAAGTATGATGTGATTATATTTTAATGATACTAAGGTTAGATCATAAAACTCGGAATCGTTTAGATATATATCCAAGCCAATAATATTGTTTCGTTTCTCTTTGCAGACGACTCGTGAAGAGTTATCAGCCGAAAGAACCGAAGAAGAAAGAAGAGGAGGAGGATTATAAGTGAGTACCAGGCAGTCTTAGGCACGTAAGAAGACGATCGTGCCTCTCGTGATGTTCGCGTTATGAGTCTCTCTCTCTCTCTCTTTTTTCTCTTATTGGATGCTACAGAATCGTTCTTAATGATCGTTTGTACGATGACTACTGACGTTGTTGCTGCTAAGAAAACAAAGTATTAGGGCGACTTGAACATTTGTTGATATCAAAAATGAATAATAAGCTTCTTGGTTCTCTGCATTATACTATGAAAATTGGTAGAGAAATTATTAATGTTAATAGTTTGATCTAATAGTTAGATCAATAGTTAGATCTAATAGAACGTGGAAGAAAATTCAAATGTCTTCTGTGTAGAAAAAGAGATGGTATTTTTTAATTTAATTTATAATCAACTTTCTTGTTTACTTTTCTTCACAGATACAGCCCATGTCGGGCCTTTAAAATGGAATTAAACGAAGTGAACGACCAAGCTGGCCAGAGGGAGGTCATTGCGGAAAATTTGCAAGCTACCGTTCTACGGGAATTGAACATACTTGTGAAGGATTTCAAAGAAGATCGCAAAAAGTATTTGCAAGAGGGTATCAGATTGAGGGCAGCATTGGCCGGACAAATTGGTAATTTGGAACGAGCTAGAAAAGCATATGAGAAAGCTTTTCGCGAAGCGGAAAGAGCTGTTGAAAATTATCAGAGAGCTGACGCTGATCTGAATCTTTCCAGAGCCGAGGTATATAGTTATAACGCGTTGATAACGCGTTTTCTCATAAATAAGAATAATTTGTTAATACTTGTTTCATGACAGTTATATCCATCGAAGATCGTTGTAGTAACACTTTTGTTATTTATTATAATAGGTAGAAAAGCAGAGGATGAACATGACCCTGAAAACGCAACAAAGCGAAGAAGCAAAGACGGAGTACGCCAATCAGTTGCAAAAGACAAATGACATGCAAACATTGCATTATCATACGTCCATGCCAGAAGTATTTCAGCATCTACAGGTAATACCTGTCGGTAAATATGTATTCTTTGAGATATAATACATTAATGTTCATTAATTTCCGCTTTAATTAGGAATTAGATGAGAAGAGAATAAAAAACATGCGAAATTATATGATCAAGTCAGTGGAAATAGAACGTGCAGTTGCGCCAATAATCGCTCAATGTTTGGATGGAATTGAAAAGGCAGCGAATGAGATTAACGAGAAGGAAGATACGTTGTTAGTTATCGAACGGTATAAAAGTGGTTTCCAACCGCCAGGAGATTTTCCATTCGAAGATCTTTCCGTTGCCAAGACGTACGATAGTAACAGTCAATTATCACAACCTGCGATGCAGCCGATACATAATCATCTGACAGTAAAGGGAACTGTATCCGGTGGGAAGATCAAAAAGAGAGTTGGACTTTTTGGAATTTTTAGTAGCAATAAGGTGAATATTTCTTTCTTGTTATTCGTTTCATTTATCACTAATGCGAACCTCCTTCCATATATATCGATGCAGAATTTATCTCAAAAACGTAAGGGCTATGGGGAATATGATGAAGCATGTTTTCTTCTCTTTCTTTCTCTTCTTTTTCTTTTACCTTTATCCTGAGTTATATATACATATATATATATATATATATGTGTATATTTATTTATTTGTTTGTTTACACACGCACACAGACGCACGCGCGCGGTTGTATATGATATTATCGAAAAAGAGGAAGCTTGTAAAATTTATAATGCACATTGTTGTTTTTTATCAAGCATGCATTTACATTGAATTTTATTCCTTTTAACGAGTCAAAGTACGTTCTTTTCTTTTCTTTCGTAACGTCACAAAGTTTAGATATTATTTTGCTTTGTTTCTCTTTATTTCTTTCTCATTACGAATATGTACATGATACTCGTTGCACAGAACTTCTTCTTAAGAGAATGTAACTTCTTTTTCTTCTGTATATTTTATTAATTTGGTGGACGGTTCGATCTGCCTGCGGTCTCTCTTGTTTCCAATCATCCATGGGCTATGAATTTGGATATTATCGCATTTAGTAAGTACACCGTAGATGGCTTGATCGTCCGTCACTTTGCAATCTTAACAAATCCTGCACTTGAGAACTGTGACTGTGAGTTTGTTTATCATTACGAATGTTTTATCTTCGAGAGTAAAAGTTCAACTGATTGAGAAATATTATTAAAAGTATACAAAGGGTATCACTATTTGAATTTTTACTCTATGTAATCATTAAAATACTACTTCCCCATTTATATGCTGAATGAAACGCTTTTGGAATTTGTTTCATGCGAACAACAGAAGTTGATCGAGGTGTGCATAGCTTTAAAGGTCTGTCCTCCTTCTCTATACAAAATGGCCATTATTCTTTTAATGAACATCCTCCTTATTGTATTCATTCCTTTGAAGCCAATTTATTTTCTTTAATTTCACATGTCAAATTCTAGTTTCTAGCTTTATTAGTCATTGATATATGTCTATATATATATATATACACACACACACACACACATGTATGTATATATATGTACATAAACATACGTATTATAGCTTAATAATCAATATATTAATTTGTGTTCCGTTAAATAACAGGATTGATGCGTTGCATTTGTGACATGCTTTTTTCTCATGTAGTCCTCTATTTCACTTGATAGAGTTTCGTCATTGAACACTGCAATTACATAAATTGAAACATTTCAGAACAACGTGCCGGGTTATGGCGATGGGGCGAAGGAGGACTGCAGCGATTTACCTCCAAATCAACGGAAGAAAAGATTGCAACACAAACTCGATGAAATTCAGGCCAAGATTCAACAGGAAACTGCAGCAAGAGATGGTTTGATGAAGATGAAAGGTGTCTACGAGCAAAATCCAGCATTAGGTGATCCAATGAGTATAGAAGGCCAATTGAATCAATCTAGCAATAAATTGGACAAACTTGGTGCGGAATTAGCAAAGTTTCAAGGTTATTTGGAAGAAGCCATGCGCGCCGGCGTTAGCTTATCCAGGTAACGTTGCAAACGCGCCCGTACTAGTAATAAAAGAAAGAAATTTTTATTGAAAATATCATTTTTATTTTCCTTTCAGTCCAAGTCAAGTCCAACGAAAGCCTACGAGTAATGGCTCAGCGACAAGGCCGTTAAGTTCAAGAAGATCCAGTCATTCGGGAGGAGAAGAAAGTCTTTCAAGATCAGCTTCTGATTCTAGTGTTAGTAATGCGAATGCGAATCAGCCAGTTCATAAAAAGAGTGCGCCAGGTACTCCTCAACCAAGTCATGGGTAAGCAAAGTATTTCAATAAGAAATAATAAATAGAAAATAAAAAATGTGTAGTAATTTCGTTGAAGAACAAAAAAGAAGATTCATTTGTATATTGAAAAAAGAAAACAAAAAAAAAAAGTAGAGAAGAATATTTGTCTAAGACCAATAGACAAGATTTTGCTTTACGGTACTGATGCACAGTTCCACGAATAGCCCGGAATCTGGTCTTGGAGAATCAAGAACGTCACTTCCTGGAAGTGGAGGAGAAGAATATTATGTTGATGAGATAGATGCACAACCGCCATTAGGAACCTGTAGAGCACTTTATCCTTTCGACGGTAGGCATACAAACCTTTAAAATATCGATTTTAAAGGATTTAAGAGATTGGCATTAAAAAAAATCATCGTTTTTAGCTACTAGCGAAGGTTCTATACCAATGTACGATGGTGAAGAATTGTATATGATCGAATTAGACCAGGGCGATGGATGGACACGTGTTCGTCGTATCTCTCAACCAATCGAAGGATTTGTACCAACATCATACATAGAGTGTCACCTGTACAATACATAGCCGCTCCTTTTAGGTCATTAAATGAGATACCTAACTTCAAAGCGCAATGATCAATCCAGTGTTATGGTTCAATGCGACATTTTTGAACTTTAATGCTAAGATTCCTTCAAGTTTGCTCGATGAAGTTATTCATTCGAGTGCTAAGAAGCGTTGGCTTAATTATTGGCACTGGGCTTATCAATTTCTTTCTATTCTTAATTAGGAAAGTCTAATCGTCTGATATTGACACGTGCTAATATTTTCAAGTTCGGAGAGTTGCCAACGATATGACGACGACGACGACGACGACGACGACGACGACGACGACGACGACGATGAAGACGACGACGAAGAGGAGGATGATAATGGCCAAATATATCCAATGCCATTTGCTCCATTTTTCTAATTTCTAAAGAGAACAAAGACCGAACAAAAAGAAAAAAGAAAGAAAGTTCTGCTTTGTAAACACAAGCAAAAAACAAAGCTTCCCGTTAAAATGTACTTGCTTGGGACAAATCAAGTTCTATACAATTTTATGTTTGTATAGTTACGTACAGTAGAATTCAATCGCGCACTGATACTTGAAGCTTCCAAATTACACTTAATCCTTCTTGTGTCGCCTAGATAGACGAATGAATCGTCTAATTTGACGGTCACAAATAATAAAAGAAGAAAAAAAAACTATGTGCTGTTTACTTTTAGACAACGCACAAGTAACAAAGATTTGTGACTCTACCGAAGAAAGTAAATATCTTATTGCATAGTATTTATTTGGCCCCTTTCTTCGTTTCATTTTACATAGAACAACTGTTGTGCGAGTTTGACTTTCTTTTTATACCGAATTATAATTATTGAAGATTTATAGCTGACTATGCTCAGGGACAGACTCTTACGAAAAATGCCAGGAGAACAAGAAGACTGATTTATATTCTTTTTTTTTTTTTTTTTTTTTTTTTTTTTTCTTTTTTTTTTCTCTCCCTTTGCCTTTGCATCAATTTTGGATTTCTCCATTTACTTCCTCTCTTATCCTTTTGTATAAAAATATTTATATTATTCATTTTTAATTGAAAGAAAATATTCTTACAAATTTTCTCAATTTTTAAGAAATCAACATCAATTCTCTTATTCCTTAAAAAGGGATTTTTTATTTCTGTTGAAGAAAAAGAAAAGAAAAAAAAAATAATAAAAAGAATTTGAAGATTATAAATTGCTAATGTTAATGAACACATGTACGACAAGGTCTGACCCCGGAGCGAGTCTTCTTCTCTTTAAAAAAGAAAAAAAAAGAAAAAAAGAAAAAAAAAATCTTTCTTTAGGAAAAAGAAAAAAGAAATACGTCTGAGTGTGAATTAGTTAGGGTATAGATTTCTGTACATAATATTCCGTGGAAACGAAAGAAAGAACGAATGGTACACGAGTAAAGAGTGCCAGACGATGAAAAAAGAAGGAGTAACTTCCAATAAAGCTAGAAACTCGAATAATTGAAATGAAGACAGTTTCTATAAATTTTATTAGAAAAGTGTTTTCATTTTGATCTAAGCTTGGAAGTAGTTCCTACTTTGTGCTGCTTAATATAGCAGAAGCCTATATAGAATATCGTCCTATTTCTAAACGTGATTCTAAACGCAAACTAATAAAAAAATCACATCGGGCAGTTGATAATATTCTTGCGTATTAATGTATATGTACATACATACAACATACCCACGTATGCACGCACCCCCCACACATACACACACACACACACACACACACATTATAAATATATTCAATTATTAAAGCGTAGCTTTCGGTATATAATGAAATATGCAAGCACTGAAAATAATGAAAGGTTTTTAAATAAACCTTTTTCTCTCCCCCTTTCCCTCTATTGTCATACACACGTACACATACAGCACCTAATAAAGACTTTGTTCAATTACTTCTGAACAAAATCTCTTTAGTTATTATATATATATATATATACATATATATATATATCTGACGTGTATGTACAATTCCTAGTACGCACGTGTCATGCATTTTTTCTTCGGTATTGCGATTTAACGGAATTATTTATTATCGCAAAACGTTGAAAAAAATTATCATTATTATCAATTTGCGAGACAGTATTCTTGCGAGAGAGTGTGAGAGAGAGAGAGAGAGATTGAAAGAATGGATGAATCTGCGAGAGTAAAATTTTTTTAATAATCAATGTTCAATTATTGTTTTAATTATTATTATTATTATTATTATTATTATTATTTTGTAATGTATATTTTTTTGTGATTTCATAACGACGAACAAGTATTGTAGATAATTAATTCTGCGACTCATTACACATTTTATTATTATTATTATTATTATTATTATATTATTTTATTATGTTAATAAGAAAATATATGTAGTAAAACAATATAACTCATTTACACGTGTTGTATATGACTAGCATACGTCTACTACTTGTATGTCGCGAGTTTAAAGTGACTCCGATTTATACATTAAAATGTGAAAACATATTACTCACACACAGCAATGTTATATATTGATTATGTCGTAGATTATTAGTTATTACTACTACTACTATTATTATTATTATTATTACTATTATTATTATTATTATTATTATTGTTGTTCGAAAACAAAACTACGACACAGAGAGAGAGGAAACTCGTGTGAGTATATATGTATGCATATGTATGATGTATGCGTGCTCTGATATGACATACACACATTTTGATGTCAATAAAAATCAAGGTAGCATCAAATTTCTTCTTTTTCTTTTATTTGTTATTTTATTACATTTATTGATTAAGAGAGTAAAGGAAACAACTGCTTTTGTTTTTCTTTCTCCCTCTCTCTCTCTCTCTCTCTCTCATTTTTTTAAATACATTATTGCAACGTCCCATAAATTGTTGACTAGATTAACAATACGTTACGATAGAGTGTTGAATTTACAATTTTGCGTATGTGTATGTGTACATGCACATACATTTGCAGATTAATATTTTTTTGTTTTCTATACAATTACAAATATAAATAACAGCAGAGGCGATTTTGTTATTTTCAGATATATAATCTTTTTTCTTATATTTATTATTTACTTTATATATGTATATATATACATATATATGTGTATGTGCTAAGAGAAAGATTTGTTACCTTACTCTTTCATTAAAGAAAATCAATGTTATTGTCAAAGATCGATCAACCGCAAGATTGGCAGTTGTATACTGTTAATATAGTTTTAAAATATATATAATGAAATAAATAAGTAGACGGTACTATCTTACATATTTCAGAGAAAAATTTGTCGGATAAAAGTAATAATAATTTGTTTCCTTTTTGTGATTTTTTAACGACTATCGATTAGAATAAATTGAAGAGGCATACAAGTAGATAAAAAACTAAGTCTAAGAAACAATACTATTAAAAAGAGCAATCGATTTCTCCGATTCGATTAAATGCGAATCGAAAATATAATATTATAGAAATGTTTAAAATTATCATTTTAAAATAGAAATCGATCAATATTTATATATACATATTCATATATATATATAATTCATATATATAATACAGTCGCTTGCATATTCGCTTACTGTCAGTCGTATTATCACTGTACAAAATATTTGTTAAATTCTTAAACTATGCAAGGATTATTTCTTGCAGTCTTGAACGAATCTTTGCAGAGAACGTTGTGCCGTAAAGCTCATTTGTAAAAAGTGAAAGCTTCCAGCTGGCTCTTTTTTAACAAAGTTAATATCCCTCTCTTCTTGCTTCTTTCATCGGACTAAAGTCAGGCTAAAGATCAGTTTCAGACCGTCAAATCTTCCCATTCTTCTACTTGCCGTGGAGTTAATTCCACTCTGATACGAGTCAAGGTACTCAGAAGATCGTACATTCTGGGCGTTAATGGATTCGCTTGCAAATCTATGTATTCCAACGCCGGTGCATGTTTAATTCTCTCAACATCGACGTCTGAAATATAATAGGAAAGTACTAAATATTGTTGTCTCTTGCTTTTATTATAATTTTTATAAATTCTCTCGCTCCCTCGCTCTCTACATAGTTCTCTAATAAGTATGCCAATTCATTTACTAACCAAAGAATAATTTTTCTAGATTCTTCTTCTGTATCCTGAAGACTTACCGATGATGGAGTTATTATTGGCAAGAAGTCGTTTAAGCTGAGGTATCTGGCAGGTAACAGGTGGCAAAGCGATAAAAGTATTATGCGAAATGTTGAGTCTTTCCAATGCTTGTAGTTCAGCAAGTTCTTCCGGGAGTTTACTCATTTGATTGTGACTTAGATTGAGTTCTATAAAGAAATATTCATTAATGGAAATATTTATTGAAGCCTATAGACATTTATCATTGATACTGACCAGTGATAAGGGAAAATTTCACTGCAAATTTTGGCGGGATCTTTGTTATAACATTACCGGACAAATCGCATCTTTTCAATTCTGTATGTCTCATCAAATGATAAACCGCATCCGGTATTTGCATTAACTGGCATTCAGACAAATCTGAAATATAATTAAAAAGAAAAAATAACATGTAAAATAAAATCGTGTATCCCTTGGAAAGAGTTAACCAAGCCGATGTGAGACTCGGTATACGCGCATAGAGATCTCATTGAAAATGAATTGACCGTCGAATTACGACGGCTTCACGCTTTCTCCTGCTCGATTTTCTTAACCCAAGTACGGAAGAGAGGTACCGTCTGGAATGAGTTACGAAATAAACGTATTCTAAGTGTAAAACGCATATATCAGTTGCTGCTACACGATTATATCTAAACTTTTCTAACTGGACGGTTGCCATATGGCATCGTTCGATGCACCTGTACAAAACTTGCTAATTTGTTATTTTTACACGATTCACTTGGAATTATATGTTATGAAAATCACAAGCTGAGCATAATCTCAAATATTATCTTGATTCATTGTAATTAAAGAATAATGTGAAAAAAAATGAAAATTCGTACAATTTTCAAAAAGCGCGCCGCTCCAACGGTTGCTGCGTGAAGTAAGTAACATATAAGTTTATAGTTCGATCAAAAGTACGGTACACCACGGTTAGCCTTTAGTTTTTCGATCCCGAATGAAATGTAAAAGAGGTTAGTAGAAAAAGAAAAAGAGAAGAAGGAGAAAAGAAGAACGATAATAAATGTAAAAGAAGAATATTGAAAAGTGTAGGGAAAAGTAATTTCTTTCTCGTACCGAGATTTTCATTCTCCTGAGCTTCTTCACAACGTAATACCACCTTTGTCACGGCGTTCGCCATTTTGTTTTAGACCGAGCAACGGACGCGATTCAACGAATAGTTCTCGAGTCCGCTCTCCGTAGAATGCAATCGCGAGAAACATTTATTTTCGTTAAGATCTCTTGGAAATAAATTCACCCGATTCGTTCTATCGCTTGGCCTTGACAACACCCGTTTAGAAGATATCGTCACTAGATCGAAATTACGTTTATCGAAGTATACCGTTCCGAAGGTAAATTATTTCTATTACAACGTTTACCATTAATCCTTTTTCTCCGAAGAAATCGCGTGAACGCGTTTTCTCCTTTTTTCCTTTCCTTTGAATACAACACTGAATCAAAGGAGAAGGAGAAAATTCGTCAAAGATCAGGAATGTTTTTCGTACGATAGAACGAGAAGATCCTACGTAGATATTACGTATATTTACAAAATTCTTCTTTCTCCTTTTTACTTCTTTAGCTTCGTGACGGAATTCGTATTATGGCGCCTTTTCGATTTTTGAATTTCCCGCAAATTCGTGTCACGTCGTTTGACTCTTCCCAAGAGACGATCGTTGAATTCGTTGCTTTTCAAAGTACATTTTTCAATGTAATATAGATAATAGGAAAAAGTGTCGTTCATTTAGATATAAATAAACAAGTAAGTAAGAATTTCTTTATTATTATCGTATATTCGATATTACTATCGTATAGATCGAGATTATATGTTATATTCGAAATAAGTATCATTGAATAGATTCTAAAAAAAATATCAGTGGTCATCTAATACGATCAATCAGTTCATAAATAGAAACTTAGAAAAAGATTTCGAGAAGTCATTGAACGTTAGACACCTACGTAAAATAGATCGTGCGAAAACGTGATGGGATCGTCGCATTTGATCCGACACAACCAAACTTTTGTCTGCATACATGTGCATTATATATCTATATACACACACACACACACACACACATATATATATATAGAGGGGGGAAGGAATAACTTTTTGTCATAAAATAAAGAAAGCATCGTGGCGGCAAGTTACCTTTTATGGTTACGTTTCTATAAGAGAGGAATACTACCCACGCGCGATATCCGCGTATTTCTCGTCGTTTTACGAATGCTTTGAATGGTTCCATTTTGAATTTATAAAATGAAAAATTTTCTTTACAAAAAAAGTATATAGATGTATGAGAAAGAAGAGGGATGATGTTAAAAAGGTCAGATCGTCCGGCACGCGAAACGTTTGCGTGTCTCTGTCTCTCTAACACACCATTTACTATTCCTAGATCGACCTTTCGAACATAGATCCATAGATTCGATCGTAACTGCTCTTTGCAAAAGAGATCTATCTCGTCCTTCGAGAAGAAAATTACTGTCGCAGTGCATTAAAAAAGGAAAAAAGAGAGAGAGAGAGAACAAAGACCGGACGAAGGTGTTGTGTAATCATCGTTCTGATGTTTATCCTGTCTATTATCTATACTGTGGTAGCGGCAACACGATTCCACCAACGAGCATTTCACTTTTTATTCCGTTCATCGTACGTACTTTTCAAAGGCGCGTATTTTGAAAGACGCGCGAATTTTAGAAATAATTTGAAATTTTCGAAAGGTCTCATTTTTTTTTATTATTATTCTTATCATTATTACTTTGATAAATTTCGCAACAAAGAAAGCGATTTATCAAAAACAAATATTTGAGATTATTATTATCCTCGAAAGATTCGTCTTGATGTTATCATTATCAATATCATTATTATTATTATTATTATTATTATAATTATAATAATAATTTTTACGATCATCGGAAACGATCGTGTAGTTATATCGTTGAAATGCATGCATCGATGCTCTCTTGTTATGTTCTTTCTCTTCGCGGGAAAACTTTCGCCGGTAAAACCGTTTAGAAACTTTTCTTGTTATATGTAATCTAGCTGAACGCACGTACAGCCACATATGTATATATGTATATATGTATATATATGCATACATATTATGTGTAAGCGCGGTAAAACAGAAGAGAAAGATCAACATACACATATTTATTTTTTGCCTGAGAAAACTATTAACATTTTTATAACGCAGTTACAGATGGAAGGTTAAATTCTTGGTGCGTCGCAAGAAAAAGAATGATGCGTGGCGGATAAAGAGGGGAAAGGGGGAGGAAGAGAGGAAGTGTAGATCTTAGTTCGTCGTTTGCTACCAATGATACGGCATTGATCAGGGTTCCTGATCTATTCAGATTTACAGATAAGGTAAAGACAGCACACACACGCGCGCACACAGAAACGAACTTTACCTTTGTGTTTTCTTTCTTTCTTTTTTCTAAACGAAAAAGCAGGAAATGGAGTTATTGTACAGTTACATACTTATGTATTTACTATACGTATATAATTGATTTGAGTGCAACGTGCATGATATTACACGCGCGCACATGCACTTACACACACACACACACGCGCGCGCACTTACACAAATGCATATAAAACTTTATATATATATAAAAAAAATTTATCTTCGATTGAAAAGATACTTTTTACGAATGAAAAAATATTTAGGTTAAATTAAAAAATTTGATAATATTTAAGGAAAAATAATAAGACACGTTCTATATATAAAGTTAATCGTGTTATCTTATCGATTCGTTCGATGATTCAAAAATAGATTTCTGTTAGAAAGCTTTATCGGTAAAAATTGTTTAATCGATCAAAATTCTTTTCGAAAAGTGTATCAACGAGTCAGTGTGCAAGATGCGTTAGAAATTATACAAATACTAGTTGGTAGTAATATAACATGTAAATAGGTGCGTTTATAGTTCATGCTGATTATGATTAGACATGATGACTTTTTCGTATTTCTCTTTTTAACATACCTAAATTACAATTGTCCTGAGCTTCCTCGCATCGCGAAACTACCCTAATAATCGCTCGGCCCGCCAATTGAACGCAAACAGCCATGGCCACGTTCCTTTCTCCTTGCTCTTGAGGAATCTGTTGTACCTCTTCGGCATTATACGCTGGTGGTCTCATCTTCTTCCGGCTTTTTACGAAAACAAATCGAAAAGATATCCCCGTCGTCTTTATTTCTTTTACATATACATATACGTATACATATATATGTATGTACTTGTATGTAGGTGCGTGCGTATGTAATTTTTTGCCCCTTTTTCTTTTTTACGATCACTCAGGAACGATTTATCCTTTAAAATAAAAATTTCGCAGCACTAATAGTATCTTCACTATGGCGAAAAAAGTAGGGATTTTCCTCCTTTTACTTCTTCTTATTCTTTCCTTTTTCTTAATTTTTTGGATGTTAAAGCATCAATAGGAAAACGATATAGAAACAGATGAAAATTGAATATTAAATTGGTTGATTATTACAAATGATTATATATTTATATCAAGAGGAAGAACTTTAAGAGACACTTGGTACGATCTAACAACACAGTTTTTTCTCTTTATTTCTCTTGTTGACAAAAAAAGATCTATACGATTTTCAATTTGCGATATGAAACGAACTTAATCCGTCCGATGTAAACGCTGACTTGCACTAACGTGCGTGAAAGCATACGGTGCTATTTAAGCCTTCTCTAACTCTTCTCCCACCCAAGGATGCATTTTGAATCAGCTGACTACTACTACTTTGTTCGGGTCCTCTCTCTTCCTCTTTCTTTGTTTGAAAACAGCTGTAGGGAGTACGACGTACGTAGATTCGGAACGAGACTTGAACGATGCAACCTGTCAAAAGCGGTGTCAGCTTTTCTACGAATACATGTTGCTTTTTTCTTTTTTTCTTTTCTTTTCTTTTCTTTTCTCTTCTTTTCCAAGGTCACCATTCAGAGGATAAAGCTCGGTGATCTCTCCTTTGTGCGAACTCTCTTTCTGCGAAATAAAAACGTTTGTAAAAGATACCATTTCTTTTTCTTTTGTTTTTTTGTTTGTTTCCCACCCATTAGATACAAGTAGTATATCGTTGATAACTTTTGATTAGTGTGAACGATTTAATTGTTCGTCCGATGAAATTCAATGGAAATGCAGAATTGGTTTGCTTCGATGGACTTAGTTTAATTTTGTTTTTATTGGAATTAGAAGGACAGGTTCATTCGTAACGATAGTTCATGCCAATATAGAGATAGTAGATTCGGCAAACTGCCCAAATAAATCGTTTCGAAACTCTATCGCAAAAGGAAATTTGCTAAGGTAATAAAAAAAATGAAATCGACTTTAAGAAGAATTATTCGAAATTCGTAAGGAATGCTTGAAATATAGATTTCTCGCGTTAAAAGCGTTGGCAGTATTGAGTTCTCGTAAACTAATGCAATATTTTACCATAAAAAAAATATTTTTGCGAAATCAGGTTTGAATTATTAAAAGAAAAAGAAAGAAATTTGTTTATAGGCAGAATGTATTTCTTGGAAATTTTCTAACCCATTTCAAAGATTTCTCGTTCCTTCGCACTAATTCACAAATAATTTCACCTTATTTATTTTTTTCTTCCCTATCTATCGGGCTAGTAATAATTTTGTTGTTGTTGTTGTTGCTGCCGCTGCCGCTGCAGCGAGAAGAAGAAAAAGAGTAATTGTACCCTTCATTCATCTCAGTGAATCTCAGTACCCAAGAGGGATAAAATGTTTATATGACTTTACGGTATGTTTGGCCGACAGCCAGAGGATACTGCGCGTAGCATTTCATGTACGAGAATAGAATCTCACCGGGCAAAATCCCCCATGACTTTTCTCTCCTCGTCTTCATTTTGGCTTTCATTTGGACGATCGTGATAAAAGCTTCGGACGAATCCAGTCGATACTTGTATATTACTACACTTTCAACGAAACATTTTTTCCTCTCCTATTGCCACTGTTATTTATATTATGAGCCTCATTTTAACAAATATCTCGGAAATTCTTCCTGTGTGTGTATATACGTATATATATATATACATTTTATCGATTTACAACAAAGATTCATTCCTTCGGAAGAAATGGTTCAAGATAATTGTTATCAATTTTTCTTTTTCTTTTCTTTTTTATAATAAAATTAATCAGAGAAAAGTAAACATTGCGTGCTTTTACATTCCTTTGTTGCTTCTATTATTGAAATTGAATTTTTCTCTTGGACGCACTTGGGCAAGATCCGGGAAATCTTTGTAAGAAAACTGTTTGTTTGCCAAGTTGAGAACGTTGGCCCTATTTAAGTATAAGCTTTGACGTCGATTCTTTGTGCGCTTCGTTCTCTACTGCGTCTTTCTGCGTTTTACGTATTTTTTTCTGTTTACCGTGAACTTTCCTTTGGTACGACCAACGTATTCGAACTCGTACATTCCAACAACAGGAATAATAATAATAATAATAATTAGAAAGGATTTCCATTTTATAAACATCTTTGCAGGCTAATATATAACATATATATATATAGACCTTTTTTAAAATTGTATTGGGAAGAAGAGCCGTGTTATTTATACAACGGATATATTTATCTTATACCTTAACAAGACGTTTTTTTAAACATTTGCTACATTTGCAAAACGAACATTGACAAACGTACATCCTGGATGGATGGATCTCTATCGATATTATTTGTTTTATGTATTACTAAATATACTACTGATATTAATCGAAAATCAGTCGGGATTCATATACATTTTTCGTTGCATTATACGAATAATACTTAAAGTTGTTAGGCCAAAATTAATGCGTTACGATACGATTAATTTTTTGATTGTGAAATAGAATATTTATAAGTTTATATCACGAGTATTTAAAGAAATATGAAAAAATTCAGAAAAATACACATGGAGACATTAGAAAATACATCGATGCACGTTCCATTACATTTCGTTCCTTTAATCAATATTTCATTGCATCACACATGTAAAAGACATTATTCTGTTCTAGTTATACTCCATTGATAAATTACATACGCTTACGCAGACGCACACGCACACACAGAGACATGTATGGCTATGTAGCGAAACATATCTTGTACTCGGTTTTCTACAAATATACAATTTATCATAAATATAAGTCTTAGCATTTGGTGTTTACTAGGAGATTTCAATCATTTATCACAACTAGATATTTTTGAGTATTATAACTTCACAATCAGAGAGTAATATTTATACGGATAAATATGTTCACGCGTGTAATAATTTTTAATCAAGCCAGTATCTCGAGTCTAAAATAAAAATATCCTATATCAGAGTATTATTATAAATTCACTAATTGACTAATGTAGAATATTCGAGAATCAGGAAATATATGAACATTTCTCTCTCTCTCTCTCTCTCTCTCTCTCTCTCTCTCTCTCTCTCTCTCTCTCTCTCTCTCTCTCTCTCTCTCTCTCTCTCTTCGTTTCATATCTTTGCAGTTTGGTGATTCAATTTTCGTTTTTAGCTTTCTCTAATGCCTCTTGCGCGTGTTGCAAGCCAGCACAATAATGAAGAAGTAAGACACTCAAGGCCTGCACTCGTAAATCGCTCTGTATAATTAATTTTATACTATCGTTCTCTCCGCTTTGAGATAATTCTAATCTTGAGGTAGTTTCAGCATCCAGGGCAGTTTTTAGTTTTCCTATCTGTGATAAAGTAAAAAGGATATATACACAGACACAGAGACAGAATTGTACGGTAGAGAAATAAGAAATTACCATGTCATTGATCTTCTCGACACGTTCCAATGGCTCGAAATACTTGTATAAGAATTTTCCAGTATCTTTGGCTCTAGACATAAGACCATCGTCCAAATCTCCTGCGACAAGTGGAGCTGCCACGCTTGGTTCAGCACCTTCCAAAAGTTCAGGACTTATACCCAAACCTCCAACCAATGAACTCTAGACGTTTCAATGATTTAATAAGACTGATTAAATATGTTAAAGGTCATCGGAGCTGTCTTGACCCTAAGAGCACGATTCATTAAAAAATATATTATAGAAATAGAATTGTAGAAGCACGATGAAAAATAAATTCAGCCAATATTGCATTTACCTGATCTAAAGTAGATCTGTATATGCCCTTTTGATATTTATAGTTAATTATAATGAAAACATTTCTTTCACATCTTAATACGCTTCCGTATTATAATGAACAGGTGTTTAGAACAAGTGTTAAATAATGTCTAAAGTATACAAATGCATGCAGGTATACAATATTAGTAAAGTGTAAATAATATTTGTTACGCTTAATTTTGTTTAATAATACGACAGGAAGAAAATGCAAGAAGAATATTAAGTACAAGGGATGGGGGGGAGGGGGGTGGTTAGTGGAAAAAAGGATTAAGGGGTGCGAAGATGCATCTACCGTAACGAAAATGTTTCAGTAGCAAGGCTATATTTGCGATTAGAACAAAATGTGCAATACTATATGTGTTAGAAAAAGCAAACTCCTTCATTTTAAGCAGAGTACGTGTGTGTCAATAATGTCTACCTTGCGGGATGCACAGGGACTTGGGGGAAGACTTCTAGATGCCAGACCGATACCGGAAGTTGGTGGAGCCAGACAACTGGTACTTCCAGCCTTCTTGAGGCCCAAGAGTGTGTTAGCTATACTAGCCTTCATGGCCATCATACTTGCACCCTGATTAATTGACGAATGGATTTGAATTTTTTTTAACACCTTTAGAGACCGTGATTGAGAAGTATCCGTAAAGTTAAAAAGTTGATATCATAAGCTTCTTATAGACATTTTGTCTATAGTCCGTTCGACTTTGTTTTTTTTTTCTTTTCTCTTTATAACTCTAGAGGCAACGACGAAACTATAATTACTATGGCTTAAAATTTGATGCAAAATTTGATGGTATCGATCAATAGGCAAGGTCAAGGTGCAAATGCCTACAAAAAACCGTCATCACCCCGAGTGCAAAGACTCCTTTTTATTGCCAACATAGTGCATAGAGTAACGCTTAACAATTATTTTTTTTTTTTTTTTATGTACATAAAATCGAAATTGGACTATTGTTATTATTACAAGTCCACTTATTACCCCTTATTGAGATAGTAAAAAGTTAAGGACAAAAGTATTGAAATAAATGAAAATATATCGGGGCTCGATGCATATAAAGCAGCATGTTTCTTTTCTTTTCTTCTCTTTATCTTTTTTTCTTTTCATGAGGTCATCACATTCAATGTTTAATTCACCAAAGTTGTATGAATATCGACAATATTAAAAAAATTGCCAATATTATCATTTTCAATGTAATGAGATTTATTGCTATGCCTTGAGTACCTGAACATTATCTTCACAACCGGTAAGAGATATCTCCGGACTAGACTCGCCGACAATAGCGATGGGCTCTATTTCGTCGGCCTCTAATGCCAGGGTAGCTAATGTGGTTTCCGAACCACATATCCCTGACGCTTGACAACGAACCTCACATTTCTTATGACATACCATACCGCAGTCCCTGCACTGTATCGCATCCTTTAACCAAATCTATATGAAAAAGTAAAGGAAGAAGGAGCAACTAAGTGTATCGTAAATAAAGTAATCTATTCCATGTCGAACTTGAGAGATAATTAAGAGTAACCACTTAATACCTTTTTCGTGCAAAAATCGCAGTGAGTCGCTCTGTGGAAGTGCGTCCTAATGAAATCATGCACTTTCCTTTCAGCTACCTCTTCATTCTGAATTGGCTGAGGTCTAATAATAGCTTCTACATTATCCTTTTTTACAGATTCGCTCGTGATATGGCTATTTGGCACACTGCTTTCCCACATATACGACATTAAAATGTCCCCGAAGCATAGAGTAGGATCAAAACCAGAGTACCCTTGTAATTTATTACTGGACGTTGCTAAAGAAGCTTAAAAGAAAAAATTCGATTACTTCAATATATCGTTATAACGTAAGGTAAGGTATGCACAATCATCATATTACGTACCACTTTCAGGTGGCAACAGTGGATGACATTTAAGATAATGACCTGTCGACGACTTAGCACACTGCGCTACGATCAATTTTATAGGGGCATTAATGTATCCTAATAATTTAGGAGTATATTCGTTAGATTTAACGCGGCCCCATACACCTATATTTAAATAATGCTGTTCCGAGTCTATCTGGAAATTTCTAGTTTCCTCGAAAGTGATCAAAGAGGCATATCCCTTTTCCTTCGTGGTGTAATACAAATCAGACAAATTAGTGACATTATTATCGTCGATAGGGCAAAACTGAATGTTGCCGGATGTTGTCGATTGACTCGAAGCCGTTGAAATTCTTCTCGATGGTGTTTCAGGCATTTGTTGAGTTGTTTCTTCGGAAATATGCGTGCTACTACTCCTCCTTCTTCTGAACAATCTACTAGAAAATTCAGACCTGTCTATTACACTCTCGCCGTCCGTATCTTTTGGCTCTAAGAATTTCATTGGAGCTTCGAATTTCACTTTACTGATATCATCGATCGTACCATCTCCTTTTGTCCCTATCGCATCAGTTCTCCTTTCTGAAATCTTTTCCATCCCAGACTTTATCTCACTGTCAGATTTAATAATACAAGCTTGTTTCTCCGTATCTACTTTGAGATATTTCCTTTCGACTCTAATAATGAAACGTCTCTGTACAGCACTTTTAACAAGTTTTGCGACTTGATTCATATTGTTTACCTTTTTACCATCGACGGCTATTAAAATGTCACCTTTTCTCATCTCGGCTATGGCAGCCGGACTTGCAGATACTATAGTTTCAACGAGTACGCATACTTGACCAATTTCAGGAACAAGCTCTTGTTTAAATACTACACCAAGCTGCTGCGAACTAGTTTTACTAATAATTAAATCTAATATCATGTACGTTACTCCATTATATTGCGTTAAATGTACCCAAGGCGTTGAGTCTATGCTCATCGTGCAATGCACCTCTATTTGAGAGACGTCTTCTGCATTAACCATGTTAGGTCCAACGTTTAATCGACTAACTTCCAATAACGTAACTTCCAAGCATCCTGGATTGATCTGCACACCGGCGACCTATACGAATACCACAACGAATATTTCCTTTTGTCTCTTTGTTGCTTTTTTTTTTTCTTTTTCTTTTTAATTGGTAATAGGAGTAAAAGAAAGAAAGAAAGAAAGAAAGAAAGAAAGAAAGAAAGAAATTGTAGCTTACTTCTGATAGATCGATAACTTCATCGTTTAGTCTGCGAAAGAACGGTTTATAACGCATCTTGTATCGTGGTAACGTATGTTTCCGACGTACGGCCCTTCTTATTTGTCCAGTAATTAATGATATTATTTGTGGTTGCAATTGGCGACCTTGGAATTGGGATTGCACTTCCAATTCCAAAATGGGATCCGAATAGAAGCTTAAAGACCAATGCGTATATGGTACGCGCGTGAATTGCAATCTTGCTCGACCAGTAACACGTTTCACTAGGAGAAGCCATAATAAATGTTACCGTTACTGATATAATCGATATGGTTGCATACCTTGTAAAGCCATGTACGCCGTTTTTCCCAACAACATTTTAACGTCTATTGACATTTGAAAATTTCCCGAATAATGTAAATCGAGGGATAAGTCCAATGATTCCAATAATCCAGTGTCAGCGTCTATCTTAGAATCGGCTACTTCCAAGCCCTTTATCGTTGGAAACTGTGTGCCCAGATTCAAATCTCTTAACTGAAAGCAAGCAAGCAAGAACGATCTCTCTCTCTCTCTCTCTCTTGTACGATAAAGAATTTCTAATCGTAAATCAATTTACCTTTACGCTATCAAGTAATTTTCCAGTAGTCGATTGCGTTAAGAGCTCTTTGAATTCATTGTTCAATTTTCTATAGAGCCAGAGACGAACGCGTTCCGCGTCTCGCAATTCGTTGAAAAGAAATTGCAAAGTAAGATTTATTGCTAAATTTTCATTTCCTTGATAAATACTTTGTCGAACGATATTGCTATTAAGATTCGTTTTTTCATCTTGCATTTTATCAAGTAATTCCTGAGGTAGCTGAGCTTGTCCATGTTTCATTGTCTTTTCTGGTGGCTTTGCCAAAGGTCCTGTTTCCAGATATCTCTTGAAGAAGTAAAACTCCAGTATAAGCGTACATATTATACCGCAGACAAACGTTATTGTAGCTACAAAAAGAGTTTGGAAAAAGTCCATATTAAGATTCCAATTATTGGAATCGCTCTCTCTCTCTCTCTCTCTCTGTGTATGTGATGAAATTCGAAAATCTCTTGAAATAATCTCTAAAGAAGGCACTTTATAATCGTACAACGACAGAGAAATGAATATTTGTATTGTAATATATCAAGAAAAAAAGGAGAATAGAGAAGCAAGAAAAGTATTAATCAGTCTCAAAAGAAATTCTCATAAAATTTCCTTATATATATATATATATATATATGTATGTGTGTGTGTGTGTGTGTGTGTGTGTGTATGTATATAGTTTTAGGAACTCGTGACGATTTAAAAATTCATGTCTATTTTATGGATAATTCGTAGATAGAACTAATTCCACAATTGTGATTCATCCTTCTCCCTTCTTCACGGATGATTATTCGAAGCACATTTCACACCTGCCACTTGATTCGACGTTACGATGTATTTCATTAAAATGTCGTCGTAGAACATGACGAATGTAAGAGAAGATTCGAGGATTTAGGTAAAAACCAATGTATCTTATAAGCCGCCATTAATAATATCACTGGGAAAAAAAAGGTTTGATGTCAAACACTACGTCGAAAGTTCTCTATCGATTTCGACAGCCATGTTAGTTTCATCCCCGATTGTCATTTTGACAGTTGCCTACCTTTGGCAAATTCAAACGAAGGAAAAAATATTTACAAAAGAATACTTTTAATATTTCGATCGAATTTAATTATACCTCTCTTCAATCTTTCATATCGAAATTTGGATGAACCATTTATTATGAATAATACATTTATTTAACGCTTTGTAATCGTTTCAGTTTCATTACGATCGCATATGTTTAAACGCGGTATCATTGACAGCTTTTACGCGTCTGTCCTAATCCAGACGTTCGGAAAATCACACAATTTATACTCGGTTGGTATGAATTCACACACATTTATTTGAAACATTATGCCCTACTTTTTTTTCAGACGTCTGCCTTTAGTTCCTTCTTTTTTTCGCCCCCAGAGGGAGTCACCTTCTTATTGCTATCTATTTAATACTTATCGGAAGATAAAACAGAATTCTAGATGTTTAAAGATATCGGTCTGAACATTAGTATAAATATTTTATTAAACGCTACTCGTGAATATTATTTAAAAACTTACAATATTATTATGTCGTTATCGTATATAACGTTATATCGTAAATAGTTACGTCGTAGAAACATTTTCTTTATCATTTTTTTCCTTGACAATTTTATCAATTGATATGAATTTAAATATAAAAGATAGTTATATATGAAATAATTCGAAAACAATTGCGATTGCAATTAAGCCAGTTAATCAATTGTTTACGCCACCAAAGTATTCAGCATTAAATTTGTTGATTCATTGAATGGACTAGGGAGATTGTTTCTTTTTTATTTATTTAAGTAACTCGATTGAATAATTTCAATTGGGTTTATCGTACATACGTACGTACATGTGTACGTATATATGTATATATACGTACATATATACACATTTACGTATGTATGTGCGATTATAAATGTGAGCGTGTGTATATATAAATTACAAGAATGTTGTATTCGGAATAGCATTCACATATTTAAAATATTCATTTACATTTCGCATGCATATGTATATACTAAGCTTATACCACCATCTACATACGATATACGCTATACTAGATTATTTCATATATATATACATATATATATACACACACATATGTATATATGTATATATATATATATATATTTTTTTCACGTATATTATAGATAATGTTTTCGCTACACTATTATCCCCGCTAAAATGGATACACAATTTGTTGCGTTATTACTGATGGTTTATCTATTTTATATATATATATATATATATATACATGTATACATTTATGTATGTATATATGTATATGTATATATGTACAGAGACGAAAAAATTGGAGAGGTTTTCGATTTTGCAAAAATGACTATTCTTTCTTTTTGTTTAAGCATTCAGGACGTCTCCTTGATTAGGTATCTCGTTATCGAACTCCTCTACGGTTTCAACGCTTCGTTGTGGCATTGTACCATTTTCCGTCTTGTTACCATTTTCCGTAGGAATAATCGTAGACGTTGGAATTATCGTTCCATTTTCGTTTTCTGGAGAAATCATCGTTCCATTTTGAGGTTTAACGTCGATGACACGTACACGAATGACCGTTCCTTCGGTGTCGTTACCATCGCTGTAAATCGTTTCGTTGATCGTCACGACGTGCCCATTGATGATCTATAATTAAACGACATTATTATTTAATCGTAATAATAATAATAATAATTTACTGATATAAGATATATAATCATTGTAGAGAGAAAATTGTTTTACTTTGGTAGTAGAAGTAGTATTTGCTCCTTCAGGAATTTTATTCCAACGTGTTACAAATCCAGTATTTAACGGGAAAGTTGACGCAATATTGGCCATTTGATTTCTAAGTCGATTCATCAAATCTGAAAATGCATAGATTAGGGAAAATGATGAAATCTCATTGATATATATTATTATTATATTGGACTTTATATTATGATTCGTTGTTGGGTAATAATATTTGTATACTTTTATAAAACGGTATATATCATCACACGTTAACGATTCTAGGTCACTTTCTCGTTTGAATCAACGACGTTTCATAATATCTTTAATATATGCGTTAATATGGCCTTTATTATATATTATCATAACGTTCGATTACGAAGGATTTTAATCTTTAAGGGAATTAACAATTGCTTTCATTTTCTTGATTTTTATTCGTCATTGTAATATATATATATATATATATATATACGTGATCGATCGGGCACGAAATAATTGATCTAAATAAATGTTGTCTACTATTAGGAGGTAAACATTATTATTATTATATAGATTATTTTGCATCGTATCATCTTGTTCCTGATTTTATGGAACGACGAACGTCACGAATAGGACATTGCTTACGTAATAACGAAAGGAAAGTTAATTCGAACAAGACCGAATCATTTGTTATACCGTTTAAAGTGAAGGGTTATTTTATGAGAAAAGGTGGACGTACCCGAGGATTGCAACAGGTATATTGCCGGGACGTAAGGTAAACGGTGCAATTTATAAGATGCATTCTATTAAGGCCATTAAGAAGAATAACGACATGGTTCACATTGGTAATACGACTCGAAAATCGAAATAATATAGTAGCCTCTTTATGATTAGACACGAAACGTTTTCGAATCTGTTTACGCCGCGAAAAAATTCCAAATTTTTCCTTCGATCGCGTTTTTTGCGTTCGACATTTAGATTTAGATTTCTTTTTCTTTTTCATTTCAACATTTATTGTTGAATTACTTTTATCATACTTTATCGTTGTTATCAAGATACTACGTACTACGTACGTCTAATAGTTTCACGGTATTCGTTTTACGAGTTTCTCGAAAGGACCCTTTAAAAGATAATAAATTACTCGAATGTCTTTTTAACTCTGCTCGTAGCACGCCATTGCGAATTAATTTCACGGAAGCGCATAGTTGGCGTGGAGCCGACATCTTCAAGCTCGATAATCGCTTCGAGTCGACGGATCTTGTACAATACGTATGTGTACTTATATACAAGGTGGCCCATTTTAAAACTATTTGCTGGACCAGTGAAATATTTGTCGAAACTTTTAGCGACATTGACAACATTACTTTTCGTTTATGAAAGTATTTAAAATTCAAATTAAATTTCAAAAGATTTCAAATTAACACATGCAACAATCATTGTCATTTTTATTTACCGTCCGACCGATGAAATGGTAATAGTTGAAAAATAAAAGATCCCTAACAAAATCATTTAAATGGTGAACGTCGATTCGTATCGAACGAACGATAGAAGCCTTTCTGTGTCCTTGTATAATAATGGTCAAACTGAATGGGCAAGAAATTGGAATTCGCAAAGGCAATTGGTCATTTCTCGGCTGATATAACTTTAGCTCTCTTTCTCTCTAACTTTTCACTTTCGCCATTGTCCTATATGATACTACGTCATAGCCAATCAAAATGACCTGATGATCCTTATATGAAAGGGGAACGATTTTATCGAAAATCTCTGTCCATTCATCGAACACGTCCTTCCTTCCTACCGATTTTATCTCATCCTGTTTCCCATCG
This sequence comes from Vespa crabro, assembly GCF_910589235.1. Lineage (NCBI taxonomy): Eukaryota > Metazoa > Arthropoda > Insecta > Hymenoptera > Vespidae > Vespa > Vespa crabro. Next base: position 5,626,001 of record NC_060970.1, on the reverse strand, counting down.
GATTATTATCGTTGATTCAAAAAAGACCAAAATTTCACGTAAGATTATAAAGCTTGCATTTGGACTGCACTTTACTCATTTCTGGAAAAGTCGTATTACACGTTGTCGCGAGAGAGGGGAAGAGAAATAAACGAGCCATCAAGAGGTAATAGTTGCAATAATACTTCTAATACAGGCTAGTGCTGCTTTTCTTTTTGAGGAGACACGAAACTAAATTTGATCAATGTTGCTTTTTCTTTTCTTTTCTACAAATCCATCGAAGCAATGGCAATATATTATGACGCTTCGCAATTGCATTCTCATAACGAGAATAATCATGAAATACACTTACCTTGTAATGATTGTCTTAGATAATCGAAATTAACGGTGCTTGGCCTAAATAAAGACCACGATTCGTCGGAATCGGAAGAATCGGATAATCCAGGAATATGTGGCCTGCCGAACATGTCCATCTCGGATCCGGGAAGAATGAGCACCGTATCGACATTTTTTTTCTCGTCGCTTTCTTCAGACGTGTCGAACGCTGAAATCAAACGAAGAGAACGAACGTATTATTATAAACGAACTTCACTGAAAATCTACGAAAATCAATAATATAAAAGATCGAAAGGATCGCGTACGGATGTAATAATTAATTTACTTTTTCATTTATTAATCAATTATATTATGATTTCAATGCTCTCGTAATCTCGACGTCGATAAATAAAGGATCGTATTTACCGATCGTCGATAAAATAGTCATTTCAATGATGCAAACGCGTTATCGCAAATAGAAATAAATAAAAAAATTTAGGAGAACAGTTGGATCAGATTTATGTCAGAATAATACACTCTTGGTGGGCGTGAGTTTATTTATTGCAATTTTTTTTTTCCCATGCAATATTTTCAATCGATTAAAAATAAAAATTGGATCGATAATGGAGTTACAATTTTATTGCAAAAAAATTGTAATTATCAAGATTGCGAAAATTTTGATAGAAATGTCAATGTACTTTTGAGATCAGACGAAATATTTTATCTGAAATCGAGACTCGATCGGTAATCGATCAAATCGTGTATCGTTATATATTAAAGGGATAAAATGTGACGTCTTATTCGCAACGGCTCTAAGAACGTCCCCAAAAAGGTTAGCAACGTGTCTCTTCGATATATGACATGTGGGTGGGTATCGTTCTGGAATTCAGAGCGATCGATAGTGAGTTCCTTAAAAGGAACGCACACATATATAAATGTAGTGTGTATGTATCTGTGAGCGGGCGCGCGCGTTCACGGGCGAGCCATACGTTCTCGTCGAAGCTATCCAAGTTCCTAGGGGGATGCTCGAGCGAGTCGCGCGAATTATTCGAATTGAATCGCTCGGATGCTGGATGATTAATGTCATTTCCCATTGAAAAGAGAATGTATTGGTATACGTGACTCTCTCTCTCTCTCTCTCTCTCTCTTTGTATATATAAGTGTGTATGCTTTTGACTCCCAATAGCCTTCTATCCAACCTGTCAAAATTATTCGGAACGTTGATAGAGTACTTTCCTTATTTATTTCGATACTTGAATTTGCTATTTTTCGTGAGAATTTTATTATAAAACTGACTTTATCCTGTTATTTTCTTTCATTCATCAATTTTTTTTTTTTTTTCTATGATTTTATATTCTTCTTCTTCTTCTTATTATTTTGCAGTTTCACAATTTGCAAGTTTTACAGAAAATTTTATAAACAAATGTCATTGTAAAAGTTGTTTCATGTTTCTCTCGGTTTTTTTTTCTTTTTCAAATAACTTTGCACTGTTTCATTTTTTAATTAGGCTCTTGGATTTTTTTATTATAAATTTATAATATAAAAAAAAGCTTTCGATTCGACGAAAAATTGAAGAATTGTTGAAAATCATGAAATCGTAAAATCGTGAAACGATGAAATCCTCTTATTTCCTGGAAATTCAAATCTATTATTCGTTATGCAACAATGTAAGAGGGGGTAGAGAGAGAGAGAGAGGAGCTAGATCGTTTCCATTTATTCGCAACGTTGCTTGATGCGTAATATATTGCTTTGTAAACATTATAATACACAGGCGGTGTACTAGTCTGAACACTGGTACGTCGAACGATTAAAGCCGTGTCAGATCTTGCAAGATAATGTTTGTGAAAATTTGGATATCTATGAGGAAGGAATACATCAAGCGATATTCACACACACACACACACACATATATATATATATATATATATATATATATATATATTATATTATTGTATGTTTGATAAGAATTATAATGCTCGATTTACATTAAATGTTATCGATTTGGATAATATTAAGCGCGATTGTATGCCTCTCTCTCTCTCTCTGTCTTATTCGTCAGATATTATTGGTATGTAGGAACGTTGTCTCTCGTCGATCATAATCAGAACGTAGTTACATGGCTGATCGGTTCGCACAAGATTAATATTGTTCTATAGTATATACATACGATGCATCTTGTTAATTGATACCTGCTTTTGTGTTCGAAGACGCTTCTCGTGAGATAATTTATGTATATCCATTCGCGAGTATATTTGCCAATGACAACTATTTAAAAAGAAATCACTTATCGATTAAACTTTATCGTCATAATCAAAACATGGGATCAGATTATTCCATATAAAATTCTGAACAATTAAAATATAAACGTCGTATTGATAATTTCTATCACAATCGATGTATCTATCGTTAATCGTTATAATCGTCGTATTGAAATCGTGTCGTTTTTAAAATTCGATCGACAAACCTGTCAATTTTTGTTTCGACGGTAACAAGTAAATCTACTCTCTCTCTCTCTCTCTCTCTCTGTTTAGCTCTCTTTTGATTTTATTCGCGTTCATTACCGCGAGGGGATTAGATTGACTCAAATTGACTCCTACGTTTCTCCTGCGTCACGCGCAATTGACGACTAAGCCGGCGAATTGGATAATCGCTAGAAGCACTCTGCGAAATCTGCTCGTATATGTGTATACGCAAGTAGTATCTTATAACTTTTAATATTATTTCGTTATTTTTTACACATTCGTTAATGTGTCGCGTATATGCTGCGCGTATTATCAAAGATCCGATCGATTCTTATAGAAATTGCTCGTATCGCTTTATACATAAGTGTTAATAAGAAATCACTCTTACGTATAAACATACAGGATGATCTTTTAAAGAAACTTCAATCGTATCGATTTATCGAGATTATTTATTATTAATATTTTACTTCTTTCTCTCTGTCCCTCTTTTTCAACAAAATATTAAGCGCAGGTTTAACGTGATAAGATTTCTGAAAAAAGAAAGGAACAAAAGAAGACAAACGAAAAAAAAAGAAAGAGAAAACACGTAGTAGAGGTTCCAGCTGTGTGTTCAGCACCAAGTGTCATTGACTAAAGAATAAAATAGACGACTATGGGGGTGGTGGTAGCGGCTGCTAGTGGCATATCGGCCTTGGCAAAATTCCATTTCCTTTTTTTCTCTCTCTCTCTCTCTCTCTCTCTCTCTCTCTCTCGATAAAGTACACGTCTCTCTAGAAAGTCAGCGCCATTTTTACGAAAGAAAGGTCTTCTTAGCTTCTCTCCTCAATCTTTTACACTCCCCAAAGAGAGGAATAAAATCCATTCCGAGTTTTCATAATTTATTTTTTTGCGTCGTTTTTATTATTCTTCCGTATATTTACTTATTATATTGATTCGATTAGAAAAATCTTCTAAATGCGATTGACATAATCTATATATATATATATATATTATTCGATTGATTAGGTCAGAATTCGAAAATTTGTTCAACTTGAATTATCACCCAAAGTCAGTAACTTATTTTTTTTATTTCCCTCTTTTAGCATAGGAAAAGTCAGGCAAATGAAGTGGATATCTGCCGCCCCTCCTCTCCCTCTCTCTCTCTCTCTCTCTCTCTCTCTCTCTAAATCCATGGGAAGGAGAATAAATAAAGCAACGGTAATGTTTATCCGGAAGCGCTGGGCAATTAATTATTTTCTCGCCTGTACGTTTCGTCAATCAGAGGATGCATTTGAGTGGATGGGGATGGCATGGGAGGGAATTTAATTGGAACGTTGAACGATTCGCTCGAGCACGGAAGTCGAAGCATCCATTTCCTCCTATGGCTTATAGTTTGGCCGAATTAACGGCAGGTAACCAAGGTAATTGGGTCGTACACCATCGACGTCGCCTATGCAAGGATCACAGTAGTTCCGATGTGTTTTACCTTCGATAAGGTATACTAACGATACGATTCTATACCGATGCTTATCCCTCGTTAACCGTATCGAACACCGTAGGCTACTCATATCTAACTATTCGAATTATCTACGCATCTATTTATTATTAATTATTAAGAACGAAGATAATGTATCCACACACACACACACGTATATACATATTATATACTGAACTCTGTTATACCATATGCAAGCAACACTTTTTTTATGGACCACCCTTGTACGCGCAGTACACACGCGTACATAATAGGGTGTGTCTTTTCAGCAATGATATATAATTTTATTTTGATTTTTATTTATTCGTTTTCTTTCAATCAAGGGAAGAATCGGTTGGATTACTGGGAATACAAATCTTAATAATTGTAGGCCTTTTTCCTAAACAAATCGAAACGTACAATGAACATCCCTTTCCACGGTAGCTAACAAATTAATTAGAGAACGTTACGTAAATCGTTTCTCCGTTCATTACATAATACTCTAACGATGAGTTAGTAGTTACGTTTAACGTTCACGTTTCCCCTGGCTTTTATCAGTAGTTTGTTCCATCTTCGTAGGGTTATTAATTAGAGAGGACGTAATGCGATATTACCGACCGAATGAGTGTTGTCCCATAGCTAATTACTTGCATCGTTATTAGATTATGTTGTAATCGTATGTTATTAACGAATTACGAAATATTTCTATTTTCCCTTTGGCCATGTTTATCTCTGTGTGTTTCTGCACGTATACATATACATAAGAGCTTTCTTCGATGGCTAATCTCTGAATTAAACTCGATATATATTAAGTGCAATGTTCTGTTGTGGTAGTTCCGAATGGAACTACTTTGCTATCTACTAAAGTTGATCCGATCCGATTGGACGAGTAAATGTATCGTTTTCTGAATAAATGGATAAGCCCGCGACGTCGGTAAAGTAGATCCCTATAAATCGGTAATATTGAATCTCGAGTTTTTTTTTTTCTTTTTTTTTAAATTCCTTTAATAATTTTGAATTATTGATCATTTTTTTCAATCAAATATTGCGCCCTTTGCGTATATATCATGTTACTTAAAAATGTCACATGATTGTTAACAAACAAAATAAGTATTTTTCTCTTTAATATTTAATCGTTCATTAAATCGTGTGGGATAATTCTTTTCGAGGAAATAATTCCGCGTAACAAAATTTCTTTGGTTAACAAAAAGGAGCAAATAAAAAATGTCTAAGTTCTCAAAAAGCAGAGAGACAGAGAGAGAGAGAGAGAGAGAGAAACTGGTAATGCAGAATGTTTTCTTGTTAATATTTTTAACACGCTCGGTGATTCATTCTCGGTTAAATATAAATGCAGCAGAGAGAGAGAGAGAGAGGAAGAAAAAAAGTTTTTGTAACATGTGAGCCATTCATATAAATACACGACTAGAATATGCAAGAGTGGACCGTGCAACAAACTGTCCGAGATTTTCAGACATCTAATTCGATGTTCCACATATAATGTGTATATACTGTGTGAAAAAAAGAGAGAAAGGGGAAAGGCTCGTTTGTGGTTTTGGAAAAGACTTAAACACCGTCACAACGAAAGAAAAAAAAAAAAAAAGAAAGAAAAAATAAATGTCGATATTGTCGAGAGCAAAGCCGGAAAGAGTAGTTCCAAATCCGTCGGTAAAACAGTTTTCCCCCATCCAAACTCCGTCCTTTAGCAAGTGATGACTTACACGCGCGCGCGCGTCTCAGATGCACGTATGCATCTATGCGCTGCATACGCGAGTGTAATACGTGTACGATCTAACCGTAACTGCATACTAAACTATAAATATACATACGTATATACGTACACACAGAGTAAAGGGGGACATGGTAAGCAAGGTATTATGAAGCTTGGAATCGAAATAGCGCGCGAAAGCACCTAATACTAGTACGTACTTGATGTCAAAGGCGTAATAACTTGGAAGTACTTGACATTCGTGAATGTGCAACGATCGACATATATGTATGTGAAAGATAGAGAAAGAGAGAAATATATAGACGGAGAGAGGGACGTATAGAAAGGGTCAGAGGTGGTGAAAGCAGGCTTTACGTACACGTGTCTCCGGTTATGTTGCAATTATATGCCATGCATGCATGCATGCATCCAGCTAGCAAACGCGTGCATCTTCCATCTCTGTCTCTCTTGTTTCCTTTCGTGACACGACTTATTGCAAAGTCGGTGTATGAAAACGTCACATGTTAAAATGTCGCCGTAAGAGCTTGTGCCTTGGCTTGACCGATTACATTCATGTATATATATATATATATGTACATACGTATTCATGTTTGTATCGGAGAGATGAGAGAGAGAGAGAGAGAGAGAGAGAGAGATGAAAGTGGACGAAAGAGAGGGGGTTGGACGGGTGCACGCATGCGTATTAAATTGAAGTTGAAATTCAATGGATATTGCATTTTGTCATGGACGTGGTATAGCTAATAAACTTCTGTTAGCGTAACATTATTTTCCGTCGTGCTTACTCATTCATTCGCATTGAATAATTTTTTTTTGATTATTTCCCTTTTTTTCTTCGTACACGTATATATATGCGCATGTGTATGTAGGAACGAAGGGAGGAGGGGTGCAGGCCGATCGTTAAAATTTCGTTTGTAGCTTTTATTCGTTAGAAATGCTTCTATTAGCTACTTTGATGATTTTATAATCGTTTTGTTTAATTGCGTATTTATATTTAAAAACGATTTTTTGTCTGCGCGCGTTTTACTTGGGCTGCCATTAAAATCATTTTCGGTATTTTATATTTCATATCCAAACGAATAAAACGTGTGTATATATACATATATATTCCCGGAGGAAGAGAAACTCTTAGGAAAATAATAACGATTCAGTTTTCTCGTCGTTCTCGTCATCTTGAATTCGTCCTAATCCAAACTCCTCGACGATCGGGATTGCTGACGCGGATTTTCTACGCGGAGGAAAGATATCGTCTATTCCTCAGCTATGCTCGTTACACAATGATCCTGTGGACTAGTCTACTATATATCTATCCCATATTATTATTCGATGCGAGTATCTAGTAAAATAGAGCGAGGGATAAGGATAGAGAGAGAGAGAGAGAGAGAGAGAGAGAGAGAGAGAGAGAGAGAGAGAGAGAGACTTATTCGTAAGGATGATTTTCTTTGCACGACACGAACAAGTCCTTCGGTGTTACTTCCGACTACGGTCCTCGATAATTGGTAGTCGTTCCACTTGTTCTTCTTCTTCTTCTCACTCGTCTTCATGCTCTTCTACACTCTTTCCAATGGAATTTGTCGAACGGTACTTTTCACCATTTCTTTTTCTTCTTTTTTTGGGCACCGCTATGCACTAACAACTGCAGTAACGATGACGTAACTAACTTAATTTGCACCAACTTTGAGAATATACATACATCTGTATGTGTATGTGCGCTTGTATATTATTATTATTATTATTATTATTTATATTAGTTAATTGTTGGAGTTTGAAATAAATGAATATTGTAATTAATTTATCATATTGCATTATATGATGAATCGTATTATTAATTAGAATATATTAATGCAACATATTAATTAACGTACCATAGTAATTCATTGCATAATATAGATGGTAATATCGTTAAAATTGCCTGATTAAAGTAAAAAAAAAAAAAAAAAAAAAAAGAAAAGTAAAAAAAATAAATTGAATTTCATCAAGAAAAATGTTTGGCACTTTTTACCATATGTCGGTAATTGTTATGTTGATAGTACAGTTTTCGTATTGTCGATAAAAATGTCCTCTAGTTGGATGCAAAATAAGCTTATAACATAATATAAGATTTAAATTTATGTAAAATGCGTTCATACATACACACACGCACGCACGTATACTTGATTCGCTTACTGCATAAATATAAATTTTTTATTGTGGCAACGTATGGACAATGCGGAACAAAGGATGACGTTTATAGGAACGATTGCATTGAACTTGATGTTCGTTACGTTCGAGATCGATCCATTAAAAACGATCGAGGAAAACTTGGAAAACCAGTTTTTCCACTAGGCACGTATAGTGCGTGTTTGTGCGTGCGTACATGTACGTACATGTAGCACCAAAGGTAGTAGGTTTGCATTTGAGAAAAATAATGGAAAAATATGGAGAGACAGGTAACATGCAACTTGTACATGTATATACATATTTATACATATACCTCAATAAAATAATATTTTCCGGTTAATATTTTTTTTATGAAAATTAATTAAAAAGAGAAAACTATTGTTATATATCACATTTATCTTGTATATGTATATATTCTGTATGTATATTGTCGATTAATATATTCTAGTAAAATCATTTCTGATGACCTTGTCGATATTTGCCGAATCTTTATTTTCTATTAAATATAATGAAACTTTAATAAGCTTTATCTTTCGTATAAATTGACACAAAAATCCTTATCAACATTTAATTATTTCGAAAAGAATCGAGAGATCAAATAGGATTGGCCGCGTCTGAAAAATCTAAATCCAGGGATTTTACTTTTCTTTTATTAGACACACACATAAGCGCGCGCGCGGCGCACACACAGGACATATCGTGTAATAAAGAACATTGAAAAAGTTGCATTCCATATACCGTTACTATTATCATTACTATTGTTATTATTATCATTCTCTCTTTGGCAAGATAAGTTATTACAACTACTCGTCCTTCGAATCCCTTATATTATAATACATAGACGTATACAAGAAAAATCGTCATATCCATAACAATTTTCTATATTCGATTGATAAAAGCTTTTCTACCATCGAGAGACGGCAAACGTAGGAGAGGAGGAGACGGAGGTGGAAAGTTTGGAGAAAATATTGAATTGACGATAAATAGAACGGAGAAAATATATCCGTTCTCTATAAGACCGATAAGAACTTTTCTTTCTTTCGTTTATTTCATGACGACGATGTTCTATTCGATTTCCAAATTCCCTTCTCTTCTTCGTAAGACAGAGAAAGATCCACACATAAAATATATATATATATGTGTGTGTGTGTGTGTGTGCGTGAGTAAGATAAAGAGAAATTAATTAATTAATTAAATAATTGATCGATTCATTTATATATTTAAAAATCGAATTAAAGACCAAAGAGGGAGGATGGATAATAGCAACATAAATTTAATGTCGTAGTTATAACAACATCATTTTCTGTGTTCTGGAATGCGAAGAAAATTTAATTAAATCTTTTTTGTCTTCTGTCTCTCTCTTTCTCTCTCTCTCTCTCTCTTACATACATGTTTCAAGCACGTTCAACAAATATTTTTACGAATAATGCCACGAACCATGGCGGTACGTGGTTTTACAGAAACACGATATTAACGTGGCCAGTAATTTTCACAAGAAAATACGTTTCTTCTCTCGTCTTCCTACCCGCCGAAAAAAAAGAGTGTGATTTATATATATATATATATATATATATATATATATATATATACATGTATACACGTCCACAGGGTGGGCCAAAAGTTTCTAGGTGATTTAAAAAATCAGTCCCTTTTTACGAAACCTCTTAGGGGAGTTTCGGATCGTTAAACTACAAGTCTCGCAAAATGGAGTCAATTTGAAATTACTACAATCACCTAGGAACTTTTGCTCCTAATCGAGTATATATATATAGTATATAGATATAGATGTGAATTTGATTACTTATACGTGTTAATAATATGTATATGTATTTATTTTTGAGAGGATCGAGTTATATGTTTTGCAGTAGGGCATTCACTTTGTTGGTTGTCGGCATGCATCACTGACCACGTTCAACGTCCTACGGAAATCCTAATTACTGCATTTAATCCAGGCTCACTTGATTATCATACTTAAAAGGTTTGTTACGTGAACGTAACGTATTTTCGTTGGGGTCAAAAAGATTCCAATTTATAGGGGAAAATTAAGAAGAAATTGAAAAAAATTATTGAAGTTTATATAAGATATAATGTTTGACAATAAACTCTTTCTTTCTTTCTTTCTTTCTTTATAATTCCGTTCATTTCGTAAGTATTACATTTGGAGAATAGATTGGAAATGACGAACTTGAATCGCTGTAGGTGCGTTTTTTCCTTTCGTTCTTTTTTTGTTTTCTCATGTCGCTTTGAAACATTTTCATAGGACTCGCGAGAGAGCAAGTTCGAAGTATCTTTTCACTTGGAAACATTGAAGAGCACTCGTGTCCGGAAAGATACTTTTCATGGTACGTTATCGAAAGTCGTAAAAGCTCTGAGAATCTCAGAGGCTTTTCCATGATTCTGGATAGTAGGAATGGCAGTAATGTATTTATCGTGCTGGTGACCATCAGTTTCGTTGGAGTATGCCACGTCGAATTTCCAACCGGTCAAAGAAACTTACGCGACTACACTTCCATCCCCGTGCTAACAAATATGAGCCATTTATCTGTACGTGTGCACGTACAGAGTGACCCGTATCATTCATAAACGGCAACGGTTTTGTTTATCAAAAATCGTCTAAATTAAAGAAATGTAATTTTTATTCGATAATTGATATATCGAAATATTGTGATCTTGTTATTTTATAAAATGTTGTTAATTATATTGATCAGTGTAAATGACGTAAATGACCAAGATTGCCAAAATTTGTTTGTAAGTTTGATTATTTTATAAGATCTTTTCATTAAAATATATTTATTTGCAGATAGAAACGAGTCACCCTGTATACGAGGATGCAGTCGGTAAACGTTATTTAAATGCAAAAGCGAAGTGGCGAGTTACTTGGAACGAAATTGAGGTAGTATTTGAGGTTAACTAGCTTTACGGTGGAGAAATGGACGGTCAGCATCTTTAACGAGATCACTCGGCTCTTCTGTACGTATAATTCGAGTCGTGTTATTTATTTATCATTTTTTCTTTCTTTTTTTTTCTTTCTTTTTTCTTTTCTTTCTTTTTTTTTTTTTTTTTATATTTTTATATCGAGCGAACGAACGAACGAACGAACGTTTTTCTAACGGAAAATGCCAAGCTAATTATCGACCATGCAAAGCGTTTGGGAAACGAAGTCACGCGAATTCAACATGGACGACGATGGACGACGCAGTGGAAGCTCGTTGGTTGATTCGGCTCAACTTCCTGACAACTCATGCATCCGGCATAGCAGCATGTGTTGAAAGTCATATAACGGTACGACAAATGTCGTGAATCGAATCCAAATACGTTATATACGTAAGTAGCTTGCTCTTTTACCATAAAAGATTGATGGGCAAATTTTCTTTTTCTCTTCTTTCCACCAAAAATTGTTTATCGACGTAGGAGTCGAACGTACGATTCATTTAAATATTATATTGAAAAAGTATTAACAATATCATAAATTATATACTTGTAATATACTTGATAAATACAACAAGAAAATATTGTCAATGCTTTTTTTGCGTACATATCTGTCTTCATTTGCATTTGAATTTTGCCTGTATATGTGCGCGCGAAAGAGAGAGATGGTGCGAGAAAGCTATTCGACGAGTAAAAGCATTTCGTATGAGAAAACTTTTGGATCCATTTATGGATTTATGTCTGAGTATTATGCGTGGATCTACGTATGAACTATATGAATCGATGTGAATACCCGTTAATATGTGTAGAAGTTGGTGTGAATATATGAATGAAAAGGGTTTTGCTTATTGGACGATGACGAAATATTAATGGACATTTGCCTCTTCGGTGGAACTTTTTAAAGAGGTTATGAATCCAAGACGAGGCCAAGTCGAAAAATTTATTTCATTTTCTTCGTTTCCTCTTGTACGTATATATGTATACATAAATGTGCGTGCGTGCGTGTGCGACTGCCTGTACACACACACACATATATGTGTGTATTTTATCCCGGAGCTCGTGGAAGTCGTGAGAAAGGAAAAGAATTTTATAATTGGACGCCGAGGGCCACTCTCTTTTTCTTTCTCTTTTACTTGCTGTCGGTTTCGAAGTTTTCGAGATCCGCCATTCGAAAAAGTTAAAAGAAAAGTTTCAGCGAATTCAAAGATGGGGGTCTCGTACTTAAGACGGCCTTACAAAGCCGTCGACCGTTTCAATCTCGTTTTCTTTAGGAACCATGAAGCCTCTCTCTTCTCGCCAGAGAATTTTTCTTTTTTATTCCCTCTTTCTGTTTCGCCCTTTTTTCAGTGTCCATTTTTAATTTTTCGCTTTGACATTACTAATAATTATTTGTCAAATATAATATTACAATCGATAATAGGTAGTAAAAAAAATCTCTTTAATTTGCCTTATCATATCGATCACTTTTTCATGGTTCTTTTTTTCCTTATTTTAGAAGGGGAAAAGGAAGTTACGTGTATATCGAGCGATGAACGTAACGAACCGAGTAAGCCAGGCTACAAGACCATACGGAAAAAGGTTTTCTACCCTCGAAAAGTTTCATTTATCACGAGAAGGAGGAGACGAAGACGAAGAGGAGGATGAGAAGCATAAGAAGCAGAAGATATCCTCTTTCTCCTCGAGCAGTAAGAACTCGAGGAGTACCGTTCATATTAGTCCGAGGGAAAAAATTCAATCTAAATGGGAACGATTGGCACACGTACGATAAACAGAGCGTGATTGACGTACGTGATTCCAGTTCCTTCTATATCCCTCTGGCCATTTCTGGGGACCACCGATACATTGAAACGGCGAGAGAAAGACGGAATTGTTATCCTGTTTATTTATTTCGCTAGATCTATCACAAAAAAGTTGTATCACGATTTCTCATTTAGTTTTCTAATTATTTTTAGTCGCAAGAAAGTACGATGCATGAAAAAATAATATATATATATATATATATGTGCACACGCACACACAGAATATGCAGATCATAGGTTACATTAGATTACATAAAGCGTATCATTTCTTTTTCCTATGCATTTCTTTTCCCATTTATCTGGTATGTTTCTCTTTCCACATGTAAAAAGAATGAAAAGGTAAAACGTATAAAAGTTTCCCGTGTGGACAGAATAGTGCAATTAGATTCAAGGCATTTACTTTATTGATATAGAAATTAGTCACGTGTTACGACTGCATTTGAAACGACGCGTTTTCCAATATTCAAAAGCTTCGGCTAGTGCGTGCCCCTTGGCACGATCGAATATATATATATATATATATATATCTCGAAATAAGTACACGGATGGAGAGAGGGAGAGAAAGAGAAAGGTTTCAAGCCCTCTCTCAACCTTAGTGACTATCATATCGGGGAAAAATAAACGGAGCGTGGACGAAGGAACGATTGTGTGGATATATCTCTTTACTAAACGCTTCTACGATGCTTCGGATTCGCGAAAAGACCGAGAAGAGAAATAGACGAAAAGCGCTGCCAACAAAACAATAACTAAACAATACCGTCTTCTCATTCACGTTCAGTTATATCTTGCGATGCAAGCTACATGTATGCTATGTGTATTTTTATAAAAATCGAAGAGAGAACCTTTTCATTTTATTCTCCTTTTAAGATGTCATTCGTTTGCAAAATACATCGATATCGTGTGTGTATATATATATATATATATATATATATATATATGTATATATCATAGATTATATATCGTCGGCATTAGAAAAGTATAGGAAAAAAGTTAATATATCTGTCTGTATAAGAAAATAAAGGTCGAACGAATCGAAATATATATTACAGACGTTCGTTATTAGATCGAAACGGCCACTCCTTTAAACTTGAATTTAATCTTCTCCACTTGTTCCCGAATCGTTAAGTCTTACGACACTTAAATTAGCTTCCAGTCGATACACACATATCGTTGTCGTTCTCTTCTACAGTTTCGAAAGGTCACTTTTCTTTGTTAGCAACTATTCCATGTTAACGTTCTATAGATCGTTCTCGAAATTGTTCGTCGATATATCCTCGTTTTTAAATCATACACATTTTTTCCTTCATTACGTGCAAATAGAATATAACCTACATTTGAATATCTTTGTTCAAAACGTACATATATCTAAATGTCAAAGGATAACCTTTCGATCTTATTGTTTATACTACGTTCAAGTATTCAAGCGAGAGAAACGACGTATCGATCTATTTCCGTTCGCAAGACTAATGGTATATCTATATATAGCTACAGATAAACACACACACACACACATATTTATAAGGCCATTTTTTTCGTTTCGCTGGGCCAAGACAGAGATAAGAAAATTATCGACATAAAGTAACAGCCGAGGAAAGAAAAGATTTAATAAGATATATGAATCATCGATTTTTGGATAAAAAATTTAACGAAGAAATCCAAGATTTTAATAATTTGCGACCATTCGAGTTTATAATAAAATATGAGAGAAGGTGAGCTAAGTTCGATCTTAGTCGATTGGCAACAATGAGGCGGAAAAATTCAAATTACGATCAACGATATAAAAAAAAAAATACGCAAAGGAAGAAGATGAGAAAAAAAAAGTGAACACGAGCAAATACTTGTTCATCAGTTATCGCGACAAATAATTTCAAAGAAGGTGACTCGAATTGAAAAAATTATGTTTTACTCACCGGGAAATGCATAGGAAAATGCAAGGAAACACGTAACGATGATATAAATGTTAAAAAAGAGCTTCATGTTGTGGTTGTTCACTTATCGAGGAAAAAAATAAAAATAAATGTTAAAAATACAATTTAAAAAAGAACCCTTTCGAAGACGAAACTCGTTTAAAAAAAAACTCTAGCAAAGTTGTTTCGAGAACGGTGATTGAATTCGTACTGGCGAATGAGAATTACTAGTGGTAGTAGTAGTCGTCAGTCGGGTTCTCTCGGCTTTAGAGCCCCCACAAAACGAACGACTACACAACACGTTGGCGAAGGAATCAAGGTCACTCGCTCGCTATACTCGCTTGAAAACAACGCACGCTCTTGTGTCGTAGAACGCCGTCATTTCGCGAGACTTTTGTCTCGGCTCCGCGCGCCTATACTCGCTCGTCGTCGCGGTCCGCGACTGTCGGCCAATCGGCTTACCGCTACCGACCGATCACGTGACTCCCGCTGAGTCACGTGGTACTAGCTCGCCTCGAGCCCCTCTCATTTCGTCTCTTGTCGTTCTTACGGACGGTCGCATCCTCTCCTTCCGCACGCTTTTTCTTTAATACCTTTTTGTTTTTTCTTTCTTTCTCAATCGACGTTACTTCATTCGAGTATTTATATACATACATACATACATACATACATACATACATACATACATACATATATACACATATGCATATTTTTTGTTTAACATCTTCTCATTACACACATGTATGTACTTTCTTGTGGCATTCCTTTTGGCACTTTTTTCTTTCTACCTCTCGATGGCTGTTTATAGTAAAATTTGTCACTTGTTATAACTCTTTATCTTAGTAGCCCTAACTTTTCTTAAAAAGATAAGAAAGTACATTTATATTTCAGTATATGATCTCGACTAATTATAGAATTGTGTGATTCATGAGCGACTAGAGCGATAACGAGCAGACCTGTAAACGCTACTACGAAGAGCTTGGATACCCTTGAGAACAATGATGAATTGGGAATGCACGAAAGGTTTTATAACTCTTTCATCGATCCAATAAATTTTACTTTTAACAATTTTATTCATGTCGAATAATAATTAACCATTTAATTGAATATATTTATCAAGTTGATGATACATTATTATTATGTTATTTGTAGGTTATTTAAAGATCCGATCACATGTATATTAATATAAGCGGTTCAACGGTCTCAAGTTTATTCCAGTGGATCTCAATTTAGAACAAAGTACATCGACAAAGACATTTGATTTTATTTTTTTCGTTTTTCTTTCTTTTTCTTTTTTTTTTTTTTCCAAATTCAATTAACAGAGCAGAGTGTGAAAATTGGTCACGAAAGTGACATTAATACACTCCGTCGGTAACACAGAGACCGTACGAAAGCCATAATCCATGAAAGTTAATAAGACGAATAAGCGGATGCTCGAGTTAAATCGATCGTCATTTCACCTTTGTGTTTGAGAATATTTCACTTTAAAGAATATCACCGATTTAATGTAATAATTATCGCTCAAACTTTTTTATACTTTAAGTTATATAATATCAATTATATATTTATTGTATATTTATAGTTTGCATATCGTTATACTATTAACAGCAATCTTGATACGGTTGAAATGACAAAAATGTACGTGCATTGATAACGTCGTCGCATGTCGAATTTGTTCTGAAAATTTATTCTTTTTCGGTCGAATTTGTCATATGCATATGTGTTTTTTTCCTTTAAGAAAAAAAAAAAAAAAAAAGAAGAAAAAAAAAGGAAACAAAAAGAAGTATGTTATTAGTCAGTAATGATAATAGTCATTAACTATTTATTATTTTTATCATATCGCCTTGAAATAATCAGTTAATGATTTTCATGTGCTTTTATATCCATTTGCGTCGTCGTTAACGTGATAATCACTATTACGTGTCCATACTTACGTGTTTTTTATTTCCCGTTAGATTTTTAAAATGTTGGAACTTTTTTCCTTAAACTCTGCCAATAACGTGTACTGATATTTGCCGATTTCTTCGCAATAATTAACACCTTTCCGTCAATTCTGAATATCTGAGAGATGGAACCTGTACACATTATAGGAGATAACTGGAAATATTTTTTTTTCTTTTTAATACTATTTATATCACGAACTATATACACACACACACACACAGTTTACGATGCATGTGCGATCACAAATGAATATTTGGATACCGATGATTTCCATTGCAAATTGTTAGTATCGTAAACGAATGCGGAATTAGAGGTAAACACGGTATTAAAACGAGCCGTTACGAAGCTGTTCGAATAACGTCATGGCTTTCGCGAGATACCAACCCCACTCGTTATAAGCACCGAAATACAATCCCTTTCTCTTTTGTTTATTCCTTTTTATTTTCATTACTTTTTACAATCTTTTTTGTTTTATGAAATGCAATATCTTTTGTTAAAATAAATTTTCTCTTATGGCGTAGTTTGAACGCTATTCATTTAATTGTTAAAATATTTAATCAAATTTTTTTTGCTTTGTATTTGACTTTAAACATTAATTTTTATCTTTTTCCAAGAAAAAATAAAAAATGAAAGTACAATCGGTAAAACAGAGACAGGATGCGTTGAAATTTAAATTCTTTCGCTTGACTCAGCACGTTCGAACGAAAGGATTGGCTGGATTGGCGATGGCGATGGGGGAGGGGAGAAGTGGTAAGCTCTCTCCCGCTCTGCCGCCACCACCCCTCCCGCTCCACGACTCTTTTTCTCTCTTCGTCGAGCACAGACAATGGATAAGAATGAAGCAAGCGAGATCTCGTTTGGCGTTTTTCTTCTATTCGCTTGGAGCTATGAATGCAGGAACCATTATCGATGACGTTTATTGGCCACGACTCGTTGAGAATAAAGATACAGCTTGCTTGCACGCTTTGCTTCGTTCGTTGTGCTTTGATACACACGGATATAACGTGTAAACCGTGCAACGTGTTCTGCCATGTTTTAATAAATATTAACTTGGCAGAGAGAGAGAGAGAGAGAGAGAGAGAGAGCGTGGCGAATCGAAAAAAGCAAATTTGCTTTCTGAATCATACTTCTTTTTTATCAACGTCGATTTTATTATTAGTTTTTTTCTTTTACTTCTTTCTTCGTTCTCGAAATTGTCGATTTTTATTTATTTCGTTATTTAATTGGAATGATGTTTTAATTAAAAATCGTGATACATTTTTTAATCATTTTTATCGACAAGTTTATAATAATTTTTTTAATTCTCTTTTTCATAGGAGCCTTTTTTCATTTAATTTCTTTTTTATTTCCAACAATTTTATTTCACTTTTAGGTTAGTAATACTTATCTTCTCGTAAATAAAGCTTTGTGTGTGTTGAAGCGATTTCAAGCGATCTTGAAAGACGTCAGTATTTCTATTTATTGTAAACGTTTGTTTACGTTTTAAGATACAAGGAAAAGATTGCCTTTTAGTCCGAGTTTTATCGTCTGGGCACGTGCCTCACATTCTTTCTTAGAGGATTATAATTCGACGAAAGAATTCAACGTCAGAGAATTCATTGAAATAGTCGAAGCGAATTGCGTTTTAGATTCTTTTTCGGAATTGTATTAATTTTGTGGTTTTTAAAAATAAACCACTTTATTCCACGTGGCTAAATAAACGCTTAAATTTTAATCTACAATTTTTCATTTTCACAAATATTTAACAAAGAAAATATTTTGGTAATTATTTAAGAAATATTTTAACGAGGTTAATAGAAATTTGTTCATATTTTTTGAGCTTTATTTCTATGGGTCTCGAAACATAATGATTAATTATCATAGTTTGGGCTAAGAAAGTATCGGTTTAGATAGTTTTTAAGTTCGTATATCATATTTTGAACGTTTCGATATTTTCATATAATAGATCGAAAAATTACAAGCTTCGTGGCGCACGCGGGGGGAGGGGAAGAGATTGCACAGGTGGCCACTGCGCATGCGCCTCGGTTCATTTAGTCTCCTTCCTGCTCCGTCATTTTGAATTATTTTCTGCCGTTTGATTTCGTAGTCTCAATAATTATAGATAATTAGTTAATACCAATTTTCTTAATCTTATATACCAATCGATTGTCGAAGACGCGATTTTCACGCGTGAATGTTAGCAGTTCGTGGAATCGTCTTGTTTAAAAGATATCCGCGAAAATAAAATCTCGGCGTCCCCCAGGGACGTTTCCTATTTCAAATTTTCTCACCTATTAACGATGTTCTAATCAATGATTTCTTTCATTAATTAATCGCTTTCTATTGTATTTCGTATTATATGCCATTTTCATATACATATCGACCACGTAAGTACGCATATACTTACATATATATATATATATATATATGTACATATAGATATCCCTGTCACGAATACACACATATCGATACGTCTTAGCACATGCATCCGATTAATTTTCTACTCTATTAATATCGATCTAATTTTTTTCAGCTTTCAAGTGCATAAAAATTGAAGAAACTACGCAGTACCTGGAAATAATATTAACGTAACCTCTCAACAGAATCCACACGTAAGTCCATTTCTTTTTAAGTAAATCCACATGAAGCGTGCACGCGTGTGTGCGCGCTCGCGAGCGCATGTGACGCTGTATTATTCGAGAAAAATACGATAGATATCGGCTATCAAAAACACGTTTTAACGATCAAAGAGCAATCAAGAGCACGGCCTTGGCTCGTCTTTCCTCGTTCGTTTCTACTAATGCAATCCTTGTTGCTATAAGCAGCTTTCCAGACATGCAACAATGTTCAGATATGCTCTACTTTAATTCCTGTTCATCTAGCTTTCCATGTACATTATATATATATATATATGTGTGTGTGTGTGTGTGTGTGTGTAATATTTGAATAATAATATTAATATATATTATATAGTCTTTCATAAGCTCAACACATAAATATACTTAATCTTAATCAAGAATATTAATAATATTCTTGAATTTTGTTTAGCTTTTATTCATTGCATTCAACAGAAGTGTCGAGTTGAACACATTTGGTAGCAACTATCATATATCTTTTGTTGCTCTTTCTGTATGATGTGTGGAAGTAAGCTTATTTTTAAGATAGTTTCATTAAATGTCAGCTAATGTACAAAAAGGTACAAACTACATATTGAATACAGAAATCATATATACACATTATATTGTCTTTTATGGAGTTTCTTTTGCTACACTATCTGCATGGTGTATACGATTAAGTTTATTTTTAAGAAATTTTAATTAAATTACAACTGGTATAAGAAGTTAGATATTGATACATTTTTATATATCTTACATTTTATTTTAGTCTAGAATATTAATAATATTTTTGAATTTTCTCTGCTCATTATTAATCACGTTCAACTAATTTTTGGATGTACCAATTGTCATGTACTTTCTGCTGCTCTTTTTATCGTTTAGAAATTTGGATTAAATTACAGCTAATATAAAAAGTTAGCCATTAATTATAAAAAAGACTGTCGTGCTATACGACTTGATGTGCTTACGTAATTACTTATTTTAATTTTATCTTAGTTTTATAAGCTCTATTGCAATATCTAGAGATCTTTCTAGGGTTCTTTTTCTTTCTTTTTTAATTATTATTAAACCATACGAAAGATGTAAATTGAAAATTTTAGATCTGTTTTTATATTTCTTTTTGCAATGATAACATATATTTAATTATAATATACGCGCTCAGATATTATTTGTTCGAGTAGAAGGTCACGCGTAAGGTCTCAAAAGATTAAATAGTCAATTTGAGAATAAATTTTGTCAAAGTTTACTCGGAGACTGGTACCGACGAGAGAGAAAAGACAAAGACAGATAAATTGCGCGATGTCCCAAGCGTTGATTCACTCTTTGCCTCGTCATATAATTGTTAGTTGCCATGATTGCGTAGAACAAATCATACACGCGCGCTTGTCTACGCGAAGAAAGGCATGACGTTTATGATTTGTGGACTTACTTCGATTTCTTTTTTTCCTCGATTCTTAATTTTGAAGAAAATTACTCGGTAGAATATTCCATTATTCGTTGTTGTTATTTTTCTCCTTATCATAATTTTACATTTATTTTCTAATTTCTTTAATAATATTTTTATATTTTCTATTATATTCTTTTCATATATTCTTTTATGTTCTATTGTCGTCATTCGTTTGCACTAGTTCTTCTTATTACTATACTTTAATATTAATATTATTAATCATGTTTTTACTGTCTCTCTCACACACACGCGCACACATATTTGAATAACGAAATACACATATGTGCACATATGTCATATGTGGATACGTGATGATAAGTACGTATCGACGTATTATTCATCTTCTTTTTTAAGCATTTTGCTTCTGAGAAAACCAAAGATGATATCACCAAAGATATGGCATAATTTTCTTTACGATAATATTTTGTAAAGCGCTTGTCGACTATTAGCGCATACTAACAAGGATCATTATGGAACATGTGAGTCAGTTGCAAAGTGCGATTATGCCGAGTCACGTAAAATATGATTAGACATTTGTTCTTTATCTTATTCTAGAACTTAATATGGATTAGTATGAATTTAAAGAGAAAGTCGATTGATTTGATTGTTAACCTTGAAAACACACATCTATACATTCATTCTTGCTAGTCTATAAACCCTGTTGAGGACAAATCATTGAAGAGTGAAACTTGCTACTGCAATTGCAATAGGAATTTCTGCTCAGAAAAATTCAGGAGAAAAAAGAAGATAAATGAAAAAAGGAAAGCAAAGTTGAAGCAGATTTAATTTATTTTTTATTTTCGTTTTCTCTCTCTCTCTCTCTCTCTCTCTCTCTCACTGTCTAGTGTGCAGGTTCGCTAGAAAAAAGCAATCAGCACAGTAGCGAATGTAAGTAGAAGGAGGAAGGTATCACCCAGTGACCCTATCGTGTCTGGTTGCACCAGGTACAAGTTATAGATTACTTTGGCGAGGAGTACGGTTGCTATAGCTGCGGATAGGGAAGCTCTCTTTACCAGCCGTGTGTGGTGGTTGCATTCGAAGAAAGACTCCAGTCCAATCTTGAGTGGCTATCTCGAGTTAGATCGATTCGAGTGTGACAGTAGTGGTCATTGGATGAGATCCCCCGAAGTACTATACGAGTTTTTTCTTTTCTTTTTCTTTTTTTTGTCTTTTTTTCTTTTCTCATCTTTCGAGAACGAAGACATATTTCCGTGTCCGAAAATGTCTAGGGTTAGTGGTCGGTCTTGATTGTATTCGAAAAGATCCGAGCGAGATTCGAGCGATAACCTGTGTTACTTCGACCCTATAAGAAGAAAAGGAGGAAGAAGAAGAAGAAGAAGCAGCCAAGTTGTTAAGAGAATGCCTGAATGGGTGGTGTGTGTTCATGGAGATCACGAGGAGTAGACCAGGTCAACGTTGACTCGATCTTGGATCGCGTGATAAGCCAGGCAAGCAACCAAGATGATTGTTTGCTCTATCGTCTAGCAAATTACAAGAAGGGGGGTGAATTGATAGAGGCATATAATTTGGGCGGTCAGCTGGAAGTGGAGAAGTTGATGAGAGAACAGTTTGGTATATTGATGTATGGCGATGGTAAAGGGCAGTTAATCAATCGTGCCGAATACTTACGTTGGAAATTTCGCGATAGGGAAGAAGTGATATTACCGATAGAAGCATCCTTGGTACGTTTTGATCCTTTGGCAAAGTGGAAAGATCACGAAGCATGCTGGCAAATGCAATATCGCGGATCCCTAGGAGAAAGTTTATTACACGTACTGATAATATGCGACACCAGGATGCATACCAGAATCGCTAGGATTCTACTCAAGTGTTTTCCAAGATTGTCCATTGACGTGGTAGAAGGTGAAGAATATCTCGGTGCCAGTCCGCTTCATCTTGCCATTGTTTATAACAATAATGAACTGATACAGGATCTGGTAGATGCCGGTGCTATCGTTTCTCAACGTGCCATAGGTAGCTTTTTCCTTCCTAAAGATCAACAAAGATCAAATCCAGCGAGGAATACCGATTACGAGGGTCTCGCTTATCTCGGCGAATACCCACTTGCTTGGGCTGCTTGCTGCGCTAACGAGAGCGCTTATAATCTTTTGCTCGATGTCGGTGCCGATCCTGACAAACAGGATTCTTTTGGTAACATGATATTGCATATGGTCGTTGTTTGCGACAAACTGGTGAGTTATAAATTCAAAATAATATTTATAAGGAGGCTAATAAAGGGGCAAACTTGACATCTTTTAACAAACATTCAAAAAAAAAAGTGTACAAGTATAAAAAAGACAAATTTTTGCTACGCATGTCGGTGAGATGGATTATTCATTTTTATTTTTTAAATTAACTCGCGAAAGTCGAGTCAGGGAATAAAAGGGCTGAAATTCGATAGCTGAAGACCATTAGAAACGAAACAATCTACGTAATATCTCCCTACGAGAAAATATCATTTTCAGAGTAGCTCATGCTCGATGAGACCTTCATTCTCTGACCGTTTAAAAGCTTTATCATTTAATTAATTATTCGATTAATACGTACCGATGCTATTTCTAGAGATGAGACAAAGGGAAAGAGACATTCTTTCGAAAATTAAATACACATCGAACTTTGCATTCGAAACGATAATTCGGTGAATAATGAAGAATAATGAAAAGAAGGATATTAACGGATAGAACTTTTTTTCTTTTTTTTTTTTTCATTTTTTTTTTTTTTTTTCTTATTTTCTCTACAGTGTAATGGATATCCCAACTATTTTATAACGCTCTCATTATTCATATATTATGACTGATAAACAATTCGAAACGCAAGGTTTTTCCTGTCCGGGTTATACCAACGTATTAATATAGTTTAGAGCAGGAATATGACTTGGTTCCGGAAACTTATCACTGACCAATTCTGCAACACAAAATATAGATATCTGTATCTATGCTTTATGACGCACACACACTCATATATATATATATATATATATATATACATAGTTTGATCACATCCGATATAGGACATGTTCGGGTATGCTCTACGACATCCGAAGCTTCCAGCTCGCAATGGGATTTTAAATACCGCTGGTCTGTCCCCGTTGACACTAGCCTGCCAGCTGGGACGTGCTGAGGTCTTTCGAGAGATGCTGGAACTGTCAGCACGAGAGTTCTGGCGCTACAGTAATATCACCTGTTCGGCGTACCCTCTTAATGCACTCGACACGATCCTGCCCGACGGTGGAACAAGTACGTCGTAAAGCTAATCGAATTACACGCTTACGAGAATCGCGATATCTGTCTCTGTCTCTCGCTCCGTGTGTGTGAGGAGACAAGGACGTTCAAGAGAGATCATGCCGACTCTGGCTCTAGCACTAGCTCTATCTCTCTCTCTCTCTCTCTCTCTCTCTCTCTCTCTCTCTCTCTCTCTCTCTCTCTCTGGCATATTCCATCTAATTGCTACGACTTAAGATCGAATTGCCATGAACTGATTCGTGATCTAGCTCTTCTGGTATGTCGCATAGTTTCTAATCTGGACCGACTCGTGACTTTTGGCGAAAACAACTTGGTCGAGAAAGTAGAAAAATTAATGAAATCGATAAGTAAATAACATTGAAATTTCTACGTGGTAGAGATAAGAAGGGTAAACTGCTAGTTAATTTAGTGGAAAAAGTAATGCCTGCAAAATTCAAGCATGAAAAAATGAAAATAAAAATAAGTGGATGGACAAGATGGAAATTAATCTGATCACGAATGTGTTTGATATTTTAGTAGAATGTTGCCCAAAAAAAGAAGAACGAATAAGAAAGAAAGTGCTATTTTTCTTTCCTTTTTTTTTTTTTTCTTTTTGGAAGGTCAAAAGTTTCTTCGATTACTCTTTTTCGAAACCGAACTCGATGAGAAGTCTCGAAAAAGAGTAATTTATTTTTAAAATCACTTAGTAACTTTTGGCCCTTACCCCGTAGAAAAAATGAACTAGAGACTAGTGTGTGGTAAATGTAAATTTTTTTTGCTTCCTTTCTTCCTTTTTTTTTTGTTCTTTTTTTTTTTTTTAACGGAATGAAAAAGTTCATCGATCGAGTCGAATTAATCGGCTGATTTAAGCGAAACTATGGAAGGTATAGTAGGATACATCTGTCTTCTTCGTTGAGACGAGTTTTCTGACTGGACTTCGAAGAGATCCTTCTCCTAAAGTGATGGTACGGGGATACGGGAAGAAGGGTCGTTGTAGGATGCAATTACGGGCATTTAACGAAGTTTCGAGATTAGCCGCGGACTCTCTGGAGCTCGCGTTTCATTTAGTTTCGGAATCCATTATCCCTCTTACCCTTTTCCGATCCTGAACTGAACCTATTGTCGTTCGTTCCTATATCTAGATAGACAGATAGATAGATAGATAGATAGATAGATAGATAGATAGATAGATAGGTAGAAGAAAGAGGAGTGAGTTGGGAAGTGATCGTTGGAGCGAATTCAGTAGCTACTACTATCGACTTTTGGTCCGATTGCTCGCTCGCTCGATCGCTACTTGCCTCTTCTCGAATCATTATCAATAGAGTTTTAGGCCAACTTAACCGATCTAATTTTATCGTCATTATTATTTAATTAAAAGGACGTTTAGAGACGTCCAAATATATAGGTGTGTATTCCATGTATATTAGCCGATATATCGAGGAATTTTTATTTATTTATTTATTTAAATGCCGTCGATGAATATCAGCGTTACGCTTATCATATATCGTACGTGTTAATATTATCGCTATTGTTCACGTTTTTACCCAGCCATCGATATCTATGACAAATTGTTGTCAAATTTTTAATTTTTTCCCCACTTTATCGTAATTTATCAGTCATAATATATTATTTATTAGAAAAGCGAGTTATCGACCATGTAATACGATTAATGTCAAACGCGTTCGTTTGACTTTTATAAAAGTTCATTAATTCTATCATAAAGTTACTATTAGAACAAAACCGAAATTCAATTAAAATCGATCTATTGTCAACATCTTTTAATTTCATTAGAGATGAATTGTGCTCCAACATGTTTCGTTAGAAATTAGGTATAACCGAGAGAAAAAAAATGAAATATAATAGATGGTATAAAATTGACCGAACCAACGGGAAGAAAAAGAAACTAAATAAAAAAAGAACATGATGGCGTGTCGATTAAATCCATTTTATATTTTTTCGATCCTTCGTAGGAACAATAGAGGTGTCAAAGCTAAAAAATGAAAGACAGAAAAAAAATCAAAAGCGTTTGACCCGTTGAAGTGAGGAGGGGTGTTAGTAAGGGTGGTGTGGAGCTGCCTGAAGAGGTGGATGAGGATGGGGGACGGGGACGAAGGCATGGGGGATTGAAGGCAGTGAAATTGAAAATTTTCGTGTACACTCGAGCTGCCGGCAAAAGCAGCAGCTTTGCTTTGCTCGAGTGATTAAGGATCCTAAGGACACGCTCGGCGCAAGGACTTGACGGAAACTTCTTCCATGTAGTCGCGAGCGACAACGCCTCTCTTCTACGAGATATCGATCGCGATATAACGTTAGAAAAGGACAAGAAGGAGGAAAAAGAGAGAGAGAGAAAGAGAGTAGCCGAGGGAATCTTGGCTCGAAACGAACGTCCTTAATATTTCAAGAAGACGCGAGACAACGAGACTAACTATTTATGGTAAAATATATATCTCTCTTCAAAGTTTATTAATCATCCACCTTAATGTTTCATATTGTTATCTATTATCCACGTTGTATCATAATTTGGTAAATCAATAATTTTGTTACGATCGGAATTAAGGGAAAAAAAGGAGAAAATGAAAAGATCAATTTTTCCAACAACTTGTCATAGGTATATCAAAGAGGTTGATCTAATGGTTTTAATAATGGTCAAAAATGTATAAATCTTAAGTTGGAAGCTTTATTAATGTGATAATTAATGCACGCATAGGTATGGAATAGAATGAGATTCTAATTCGTGGACATGTAATAGGCTGTCGTCGAGAAAGGAGAAGTCATAATCATCGCGGTCGCGGTTCTCCCTAAGGCCTCGAAACCTCGAAGCCCCCGAAAAGCGATGTTTCATTAACCCGCAAACAGTCCCCATGCCGAATTTCTATTTCAGACTGGAACTCCGCCCTATTCATCATCCTGAATGGTACGAAGGAGGAGCATTTGAACATGCTGGACGGCGGCATTATTCAGCGATTACTCGAGGAAAAATGGAAGACCTTTGCCCGAGTAAGTATTTATTATTATACTTGAAATAAACAAAAAGGTATAAAAAGAGACGACAACAAGTAACGAAAACAAAAAAAAATTAAAATAAAATAAAAAAGAGAAAAGAATAAAAGAATAAAAAAATTCCCTATCGAGTCAAATGTTCCATCGTCATCGTCGTCATCATCATCGATTTTATTCATTCGTTCTCTTTTGCAATTTATTATTCGTAATGATAAAGAGAGGGGGAGAGAGAGAGAGAGAGAGAGAGAGAAAAGAGGAGGATAAACCTAGGAAAGGGTAGACATAGAGAGAGATCGATTTTCGCTTAGCGTCACTTTCACGTAAGAGTGTCAGAGGGTGGCGCAGTGGGGGAGGGGAGGGGAGGGGGTGAGTCTGCGTTCTGCATGGATATCATCGCAAGAGATAGAGAGAGACGGACAGACATAGATATATACAGGGTGAGCCAAAAGTTCCTGGCTGATATTAAAATATCAATCATTCTTCTCCGAGACTTTTTACAGACTTTTTTGCGATTAGGCTTGTAACTTTACTTTAGTTAGGTTTATAGTTTTACAATCTGAAATAACAAAATTTTACCTAGAAAGTCTCGAAAGAGGATAATTAATTTTTTTAAATCATCTAAGAGCATTTATCTCACCGTGTGGGTAGTATTCCGGGTATCGTATCCAGCATACGTGGACAGAATACGGTTTTGTATTATTATTTTACGAACGTTCGAGTGACAACGACGGCGAGGTCGAGGACGAGTTGATCTCTCTCGATCGAGAGAATCCCATGGAACGATTTTCATGGTACATACAACAAGTTCGACGTCGATGAGGCTTTCGAGTGATCGCAAATAATTGCCTGAATTATTTCAACTTAGTCCAGTGACCATCAACGTTGTGACGTCGATCTCAAAGCAATTTTGGCTCGCGTCGGAGAGGATCCTCGTCGATCCACGATTTTCTGATCGCAATTGCGATCTCTCCCTCTCTTTTATCTCCCTCGCTCTCATTTATATCACGGCGAGAGTTTCCTTTTCAATCTGTTCTCATGTACGTCCGTATATTCGTGTACGTGTGCATGAGGCTCACATAGCTGGTTTTATTTTTTATCATAATAATTAATCTATATATGTAATAATGTAATGCAGAAAGTAATTTTGTCAAACTGTTGAAAGTCTGATTGAACCGTTATATATCATAGTTACAGTTCTTGAAACATTTGATAATCCTGGTCTTCCATTTGACATCACTGTCCCTGGCGATTTACCTGCGACCTGCCGAGTTGGATGCTGTTCTTTTAAAATGGCCGGAGGAGATAACGGAGATGGCACGCATAGCGGCTGAGTGTATCACCATAGCCGGAGTATTCAACTACATTTTCCTTCAGCAAGGCGGTGAAATGATGAACGTTGGCTTGCTATCCTTTTTCAAGCAACTGGTATTAAAGAACAAAGGGGGGAAAAAAAAACAAAACAAAAAAAGAAAAAAAGAAAGGAAAAACAATAGAAGAACGAGGAGAAAGAGAGAAGACAAAAATGGAAGAAGGAGATATCATCTTCTTTAATATCACGAAACGTCCAACATTTCTTGATCACGAAATAGCTAGTAGACATCGTTGGCTCATAACTTGATGGGGGAGGGAAGGTGATCCGGGTATAAACAAGAAATGTTACGCAAACGGTTGGTCAACGAACTGTAACCAGTCACGAGAGATGCACCCGTTGATATACATATTAGCTC
This sequence comes from Vespa crabro, assembly GCF_910589235.1. Taxonomy (NCBI): domain Eukaryota; kingdom Metazoa; phylum Arthropoda; class Insecta; order Hymenoptera; family Vespidae; genus Vespa; species Vespa crabro. The sequence continues at coordinate 5,597,342 of NC_060970.1, read as the reverse complement.
TTTTCAAAGTCTGCATCTAACGAGTCGCTATGATCATGATGATAGTAATCATGATTATGCTAATGATCAATTCGCGAGCTACATATACTTTTATTACACATTATACTACTTCCTCTCTCTCTCTCTCTCTCTCTCTCTCTCTCTCTCTGTAATTTTTTTTCTTTTGTATATTTCCTTTTGTTAATTCAAAGTTAATAACAAAGACTGTGATCGTCCCTTACAACTCTCTCCTTTTCAACGAGGTAATTTTACAAAAGGATTTGAATTTCAGACGCACGAGCCGGCAAAATTGATCTTTTTCATCAGTAATTTGCTCATTGTTGCCTGCATACCATTCCGTTTCTTTGGTAATCGTGATGCCGAGGATGCCATCTTGATTGTCGCCGTGCCCACCTCTTGGTTTCTTCTCATGTTTTTCGCCGGGTATGTCGATTTTTTCATATATTTAAAGTCTCTTAGGACAAAAAAAGAATAAGCTTAACGATATACCTCGATTATGAAAAAAAAGAAACACGCGAAATCGTTATTAACAAGAAGGAATAATTTCTCAAGAATTCTTTGAAAGTTACCACTCTTTTTTTTTTTTTTTTTAAACAAAATTTCCGATGATCTACGAATATTTTCTCTCTCTCCCTCATATTCCTTTTTGTTCCTTTTATAAAAACTTTTTCCTTCTCTCGTTTCTTTTTCTTTCCTCTTCTATTCTTATTCTTTCTTTTTTTTTTGTTTCTTCCGCTCGCTTTGTCTTGTTGGCTCGAGTCCGTCGTCGTCGTCGTCGTTGTGTTCGGGCCGAAGCACAGGCTCGTCGTTGCATTCTCTCGGAGTAGTAGGTTCTCTCGACGAGGTAAAGACGTTCGTCAAAGTGTCGTTAAAGCAGAGCTGGAATGCCACTCGAAGTCACCGTCGAAGATGTGAGACGGTGTGTGCTTCTTCGGGGCAAAGCCTCGTGGCGAACCTTTGCTTCATAAGTGCCTTAGGAAGCCATTGACGTAACCATTTTACATTGCAAATTTTCTAATTTTCTTTCCTTTTTTATGAATTTGTTTGCGTATTTTCGTTTCTTTTTTTTTCTTGTACGGAATGTGTGTCCCAGGTGATTTTAAAAATCAATTACTCCGTCGACACTTTCTAGATCCATTTTCTTCTCAGATTGTAAAACAACGATAAGCCTGAACATGGGCCAAGCCCATAGATATTTTATCCCTAGTATTTTTAGAAAGAAATTATTTTAAATCGATAAGACGAACGTTCTAATGATTTTACAAATAAATAAGTAAATAATTCATATCCCCGGCAAGAGAGAAAAGTAATACTTTCCTTTTTTTTTCTTTTTCTTCTTTTTTCCCTTTATTTTTCCCCTTTATTTCCTCTGTCCAGTTATAATTTAATAAATAAATTTGTTCGTATTAAAATAACTCGCCTCCCGAGATAATATAATTTAATAAATGATATAAAAATTAAAAAATGTATTCTCCCCCGAGAGAGATATGATTAAAATTAATTCGAAAGAGGAGAGAAAAAAAATATTTATCAAACGCTTGAAAGTTCTTTACCGAGCGCGTCGCCTCGATAAAAAAAGGAATGAAAGAAAGGAAAGGATTGGACTGACTGACTGACGGACGGACGGACGGACGGATGTCTATCCTAGGTGATTGATAAAATATAAGCCTCGAAAAAGGTATAATCTATCTTCAATATCATCCAGGAACTTTTGGCCCAGCCTGTAAAAGTTAGAGAAACAAAAAAGAAAGAAAGAAGGGATAAAATTTTTATCTTGAACAATAAAGCTTTTATTATTTGCATTCGCGAGTGCTGCGTGTGCACGTACGGAAAGAAGAATCGCGAAGCGAATATTAATTCGCGCGACTCCGCAACTAGGAAATTATATTCGTCGGGTTCTTGCACCTCGTGCCGTCACGTTCCCAGCGATAACGAACCATCGAAACTATAATTAATCACTCGAAATATTTCTTTTCTTTCTCGATAATTTCCTATCGTTCGCTCGTTTCCCATCTTTCCTTTCTTTTCTTTTCCTCGAAGGAAGAAGAAAAAAGGAATCGTCGCGATTAGATTAACGATTTCTAAGTAACAATAAAATAAAGAATTACGATTATTTATCGTTTGGAATATAAAAGGAAATGAACGAATAACGAGACTAGATAGCAATAAATGTTCAATAAGCCATTTCAATAGTGGGATAACACCGCGCGATGTTATTAAAAAATGGGGGAGATTAGGAGGAAGGTTTATGTGGGTGATACGCCAATGGGTAATGACCCCGAGGCCAAGTCTCGTACAGTGGCTATAGAGGTACGATAGCTATGAAGAAGGAATATGGTAATGCCAAGTATAACCGTCGCCACTTCGTCGCCGATCATTCGAAAACGCGAGGATAATTCATAGGCGTGAAAGTGCATTGCCATAGGCGTAAGCGCCTTCTCGTTCTCAGTATCGCGTTGATAGTCGCGTCAACCGATAAATCCACTTCCGCCGAGTATGTTTCCTTCTTCTTCGCGTGTAAATCTCAAGTCTTGAAATGAAGTCTTGAATGATCGATAGATCCTATCGTTTCGACGATCTAAGAGGAAATTTCAATCGAAATTGAAAATTTACTATTAGAGAAGCGAATGAAAAATTTTCTTCTTTCAATGTTATAACCAATTGGGTGGTCCAATCATTTATAAACCGAAAAGTTATTTTACGTGATTATCGAAAATTCGAATATACTTTTTTTTTCGAGACGTATTACGATCTGTTTCGCTATCCGAAGAAAAAATTAGCTCGCAAAGTCTCGAGAAAGGGAGTAATTGATTTTTAATATTACCTTGAAACTTTGTATCGATTATTTCGTGCGCGTGTACGTGCACACAGATATCGCCGGATTCTACAATAATCGATTCTGTAATCAAAGAAATAAAACGTATGCATTCGCGTTAAATGTTCACGCCGCTTTAATGGAACGATCGGAAATATATAGACGTATACTTTATAGCTACGTATACGTTGCACGTTTCTGCGGCAGCTCGTGCATAGAGAACACGGAATCCTTTCATATCGAATTCCCCAAATTATGAACCTATTACACGAAAGGCGAAATCATTTTCAATGCAGCTAAAAGAGTTCTCTCTCTCTCTCTCGTCTATGGGGAATAATAGTAATGATAATAATAACAATAATAATAATAATGATAATAATTCGATCGCTTTTCTCTTTATGATATTTTATCCGTCGTGTTCTCCTTGCATCCGACTTTACATTCGACAATTTTGGATTCATTAATCGGTAATGAGATCGAAAATTGTGAAAAAAAATAAAATGGACAAAAGTATTCAATTATTATTTACGATATATATATATATATCTAAGAGGAGAATATTACATTTTGACATTTTTGTGAAAACACCTATTAAAATTCAATGCACGTGCCTTTACTTTCTGTTCTATTCTCGAGGCGGATGCACTCCGGAAATAAGGAGAAAACATTTTTAATAGCAACTCTTTCTTACCCTTCCTGTTCTCGAACGAAAAGAATTTCTTAGGGTTGTCATATACAGAATCGAACTTTTACCAGGTGCATTATACATTACAATTATTATTATTATTTCTGAGTCGTTTGGTAATGAAGAAAAACGTTTATTGCTTTAAAATAAAAATGGACAATTATTAACTCTCTAAAATATACTTTATAAGGAGAGCGAGAGAGAGAGAGAGAGAGAGTATTACACATTAGATTTATTTAGTTGATATAGTGTCAAAGTGGTATCACACTCGAGTATAATTACTGTCCATCAACGCGTCCCTTTTGTCCCTGGCAATGTCGTTTAAGTACATCAACGTTTGGTAATGAGTAAAAGCCAGCAGCCTCGCGCGCTTCTACTATCTTCCTCTAGCCACTTCTTCGTATACGATGCATCATAATACGCGAGCGTATAAGTGCACTTACTATAGTCACCATTACATCGGAACCAATCTGGACACACTAAATTCATTTCCTCAAAGTCTCTGATGATGGAGATAGAACATGAATATTACAATATTTCATTAATATTTAATTTTTATAAAGAAAATTTTTACTATACTTTTATTCGTATTATTCCTTTTTTGCTTTTTTTTCCCCTTTAATATTTTAACCTTAATATTTCATTTAATATTTCATGTAATTTTTTGTTTTCATGCATTATTATTATTATTGTAGTATCATTCGAATGCAAAAAATTAGTTAAATATATAGAAAAATAATTTTTGTAATATCTAATGTCTGGTATACTTATTTTCAAGTATACCTTAGTCAATAAAGCGATTGATATATTTAATATATATCCTAAGAACCTTTAAAAATAAAATAAATAATGATAATGCAGCTGTGTTCTGTTCCGACGTGTCGACATATCGATCGAGTTTTACTCATCAGTAACATCAGAGAGGGACACTCTCCTCATCTTCTTCCAAACTCTAATCGATATGTGACCTTATCTAGTAACTGGGGTTACTGACGTTCATAAATCCACGTCGACGGAGTTAAGTTCAAGGGAAGGTACAGACTCGATAGAAAATTGGACGAAAACTAGTCCCTATTTCTCCCTCTGTGAACATTTAATTGTTTTAAGTCGATTTCGTTAACGAGAGATGATCGAGTTAGATGCAACAAAGATAAAAGAGATAAGGTAATAAAGAAAAGGATAACAAAGAAAAACGTTCATCCATTCAATTATGAACAATGGACGTCGCTCGTTAATTGACTTTGATTACTGAATCGTTCTAATTTCTTGTCATTAATTCAAATTCGAATTTGAATAAATAAGATGTTAAAAATATCAAGCACACTGAATGGACCAAAAGTTTCCAAGTGATTATAAAAATCAGTTAGTCCTTTTCGAGACATTTTAGGCTTGTAGCTTTACGATCTAAAAAAAGAAAATTGAAATTACCCTAGGAACACTTTTGGCCCACCCTGTATTTTCCCTCCCTCTCTTTAGTATTCTACCTTTATGTCTTTGCGCAGAGAAAGAGAGAGAGAGGGAGTGAGAGAGAGAGAGAGAGAGGGAGAGGGAGGGAGAGGGAACCGGAGGATAACGAGACCGCAATAAGCGCTGTCACTTTACGGATATAGCAGACGATAGAAGGAAAGGATATATGCTACGAAGATAATAATTCTTGAGCTTCCTCTCCTCGGCCATTTTCCTTATAACCTTCTTCTTCCTCTTTTCGGAGGGAAAAAGGGGTAAAACAGTTATGTAAAAAGCCTTCGTTACGAGAAACTCCTCTCTTATATCTGATCTTTTATGGATATTTCTCTATCTCTTTCCCTCTCAGTCACTTGCCTCAACGTGCTATTTTATATTTAGATAGATAATAAACTAATTTGATACTACATTATATCATATATAATTCAATTTTTATATCGTTCGAGTTTATCATTTAACATTAATTGTTAAATTTAATATTATGTAATTTGAAATAGTCTCGAAAAAACTGATTTGTTTATAAAGTCAATTAATTTTTCTTAATGAAACAGAGCTATTCGACTTACTGGACCATTCGTCACGATGATATATAGCATGATAACAGGAGATATGCTTACGTTTGGTATCATTTATGCCGTCGTACTATTCGGATTCTCTCAATCGTTCTACTTTCTTTATAAGGGCTTTCCCGGTGTCAAATCATCCCTATATCATTCTTATCATTCTACTTGGATGGCATTGCTTCAAATAACTCTCGGTGATTATAACGTAAGTTTTTCTTAATTTTTTCCTTTCATAACAAAATTCTATAATATCTCTTTTAATTCGACGAATCATCTTTTTTTTCCTTTTTATTCGCAGTACACCGATTTGAGTTATACGACGTATCCTAATCTCAGCAAAACAGTGTTCGCCATATTCATGGTACTAGTACCGATATTACTACTCAATATGTTGATAGCCATGATGGGTAATACGTATGCTCACGTGATCGAGCAGAGTGAAAAAGAATGGGTAAAACAAGTAAGACATAACTTTGATATTTATAATAAAGAAACTTGATAAGCCTAAGACTAATAGCCTAATAGCCTATGAATGAAAAACGGAAGGAAATTAAATGACTACAATCTTTTTATTATTAGTCGAAAACGTATACTTTTCTTTTTAATAGAATGCGTATAATATTGGATACAAAACTTGTGCCAACAATTCCATTAATAATTGTATTACATGATGATGATAATAATAAAGAGAAAAGTAATATTACGTAAATGATATCGCAAATGTCAAAGCCGCCAAAGAATCCAACGAAAATATCAAGTATTATAAATTATAATGAAATTTGTGCCTAGAGAGATAGACAAATTACGATTTTAAATACGAAATGAAAAATATTAGAAGAAGAAATATCGGCCAGATATATTTCTATTATTTTTCTTTTATATTTTTATATTTACACAAATCGGTTTAATGGAGAATCACTGGTAGAAGCATATTTCTCAATGAAATGATAATATATAACTCGCATAAAAAGATATAAAAAGGAAGAGCAATGCATTATACACACACACACACACACATATATATATATATATGTGTGTGTGCGTGCGTGTGTGTAAATACACGCCACAAACAAATGTAATATTAATTGTTAATTGCTATTATACAGTGGGCAAAAATAGTGGTGTCGTTGGAGCGTGCAGTATCCCAAGACGATGCGAAAAATTATCTACAAGAATACAGCATAAAGTTAGGTCCGAGTAACGATCCGAATAATCCAACGTACGAAGAGAGAGGTGTATTAATAATCAAGAGTAAATCGAAAACGAGAGCTAAGCAACGTAAGGGTGCAGTCTCTAATTGGAAGGTGAGGTTTCACCATTTTTTGTTATTTATTTCTCTCATTTATCGTTTATTTATCGATTCGTTTATCGCCAACAGCACGTACGCATGCACGCACCCACTCACAATCAATTTCGATAGGGAGATTTGTGCACTCTCTCAAATTTATTTATCGGTTTTCCATTCGATTGATTTTCAACTTATATTACACATGTGCATACACACACACACACACACACACACACATATATATATATATATATATACACATGTATATGTGTACATGTGTGGACGTGCATGTGGCATGGTGCAATGACTGTAATAAATTTAGGAAGAAAACTTGGACAGATTTTTCTCGTATTGACATATATTTTAAATAATAAATTGTTTCATGGTAAATTTTGCTCTATGCATTCGTATTCTGTACATTTGTGCCGTTATCTGTGTATAATTTATTTATTGCGTTTGACTATGTATCGTCGCGTTTAGAATTTATAATCTAACCAAATATATCGATTTATTTCACCAATAATGCGTTAATGAATTTTATTAAAACTAATATCATTAATGCGTAGGAATTAATCGAAACATATGGTACGTATTATTACATAGGAATATCGTCGTCATAATATGCAATGAGTATAATAAATTAATAAAGAAAATTTCTATGAGAAATGGAGAAATTTATTTAAAGTAATTAGAAATAGTTTCACAGGCATAGTAAACATACCTTGACGTGTTTGGCTCTTGGTTTTTGTATATACGCGAAGGTTACGGAAAAGGTATAAGGTATCTAAATAAGAAAAGATACACACATACATACTTGTTTACAATTTATCCGAGTATATACAATCCACGTTCAATGACTTTGATTCAGTATTAACGTACGAGCCGAGAAGGAACGACGAAAGTGTGCTACGACGTTTACGTACGTACCTACGTATATGTATAAATCTTAATGATGTAATTAATTATCGATTTCGCTATTATCTGTATATCTATACGTCTTATATATAGATGAATTTGATTAGGATATTGGTATCGTGATACTATAAGGAATAATCGAAACGTCTACGTGTGTCACATATTATCTATCATCTATGCGCAAGCATATAGCTTGACCATGTGATTAATTATATATTTCACAATTAGTCCATCGATGAATTTGATTAGTATTAATATCCTATGAAGGACAATCTGTAAGGATAAATCGAATTATAATTAAATTATGTAGTACATATTACGGGGTAAACATGTGTGTACCCTTAGCACGACGGAATTAATTATAAATTACACAATTGGAATATACTGATGATTTTGATTAGTATTAACATTCTATAAGGATTAATTGCCAACGATCTAAGTACATATTGCTATTTACAAACTTATCAACATATTAGCAATGGAATTAATTAAAAATTACACAATTAGTTTGTATCGATTTCATTAATATCGTATAAGAAATAATCGCAAAAATTGTAATATGCATTAGGCGCACAATCCAATTAATAATCCATTCCGCATTTGGTGTGTGTGTATATATATGTACGATCGATCATATATATATATATATATATATATATATAATCCAAAGATATTAATACCGTCTATGTTTATACGTACGCGCAATTATGTACGTATTTGCAATGTGCCTTTTTAATAGGCACAATTAATATCCTAATCCATGAGGATTAATCGAAAGATCCATATGTATCGTCTAAAGGCAACGTGCAATACGTTTCAGCGACTCGCGATTAAATGTTGATCTCACAATTAGTGTCTGACGATGAATTTGATTAGAATTAATGTCTTATATATAATAGAAATTTTTCTAATCGGAAGAAAGAAAAAGTCGATATAAAGTTAATAAAAGTCAAAATATGAAGATGATGAAAAGCATAAAAGTATTTTTAATAGTTATTTAACGATTTCGTCGTTACAATACGAGTAACAAGCAAACACATAAGCGTTGATCGTTGAAATCGATAATATTATATAACTCTATTATCTCTCTCTTTCTCGCTCACTCGTTGCACGTAACTCAATCGGTCGATTAATCGCACGACTAGCATAATTAAAAGGACACCATGCTGTGAGCTTTTATCGCATCGCATAATGTGATATTGTTTCCCCATCTCTTTACGAGCAACCAATTGTACGTATGTACGGATTGGTTAAATGATATCAACAATTTTTCCTTATTTTTTATTAACGATTTCGAAATTAATAAGTTTAATGAAACCAATATAATTCGCTTTTCTCGATTATTAGATATCATGTACATATGCATATCCGCGTGTATGCATGTAGATATAAAAAGTGAGTTTGTTTAATTAACAATTTTACGATATTGTTTTCATTAAAAAAGAAAGAAAGGTAAATAAATGGAAACAAGCAAATAGAGTAAAGTACGACATAATTAATCATTGTTAATTAATTAATATTTATTAGATTTACTAGATTTACTTAGTTTACGATGTAGTGGTGTTTGATAAAAAGAAAAAGAAAAAAAAATGTCATATATGAATCATTAATGAAATTATCCAGTCGTGTTGATTAATTGTTTATTCTGTTTACAGCGCGTTGGAAAAGTCACGATAAACGCGCTGAAGAAACGAGGCATGACTGGCGAGGAATTGCGACAGATAATGTGGGGACGGGAATCCTTTTCAACGCCTATACGAGCTAGGCAAGTGATGACTATAATCTATATAAATTGTGATGTAATTGATTATGAGATATAGTCGCTCTGTAGACATCAGTACGTATTACTCAACTTCATTATATGTTACGCAATATAAAAATTCAATTATAAGCACACACCCCTCTATCTTTTTCTATATCTATATGTATAGTGTGTGTGTGGGTGTGCAATTTCTAGAAATATTTATGAGTTATAGCAAAAATTGAAACAAATTGTTTGTTATCGAAGAAATTTTCTAAAATGTTTCTTTTTTTGTCAAAGGAACGTCCTAGTCAAATGAAATGCAAGTTGAATATTTCATGAGCCGCTTTCAATTTACTCCGTATTACGTTTCTATATATCTGTCTTTCTTTATGATACATTAGAAATATATGCGTACACGTTGCGGAAATAGGATCGGCGAGTGACTCGTCGGTGAAAAATACAAAAACGCAGGGAGCATGAATTTTGCCTTGTACGTGTGGCCTTGGCAAGAAATGACTCAAGAGTCTGCACCGAGATGTAACATATCTCTTTCATTTCTCTCTCTCTCTGTCGTCGTTTCATAATCAATAATTACTTCCTGTTTGCGTTAGGAGTAGAGTAAAAAAGATGGAATAGGATTCAGAGCTATTTTCTCATTTTCATCCGTTCATACGATTCTAAAACTGTTGATAGAGAAAATAGTGCTAATATGTCTCGGTAGCTTGTAGTCAACAAATAGACATGTTTTCACATATATGATACTTATTGTGCGTTAAATTGCAGTTGTTCTTGTTGAATCTTTTTATATTGCTGCGGCATATGTAAAGGCAATTTAATAATTAAGTAAAAGTAGAGGAAAGATTTATATAAGTAAATGTTAAATTGTTGACAACTTTATTTTTAGGAGCGATTGACGTAAGAATTATTACGATTACATTTCAGTGCAAACGTCGGCGGTAACACCGAAGTTTCCGCATTGACCGCTGGCTTTGGTGACGCACTCACCGCAGCTCTGGACGTGATGGCCTTCGCTCATGATTTGAATCTCCCTGTGGGTACCACCGAGAGAATACCTGACGGCAACGTGAACGAGAAACAACAGGCTAAGATGCAATCAGAAGTCACTAGTAGTTGTCAGAGTGTGCCTTCAACGAATGTTCGAGAGAATTGTCAAGTAGAACTTGCAAGTTCGACCAAATTAACTGAGCTTACTACAGATTTCATTGAGAAACCCGTTGAACCCACAACAAATGTTCCCATTGGTGAGTTCGTCAAAGAGAAAAGAAAAAACGAAAAGCAATTTCATGTTTTTGATCTATTAAAGATCCATCATCTCTTCCGATCTAATTAACGAAATCGTCCATTAAATGATTAATGTTTGATATTAGAATGGAGAAAGGAAAAGAAAAACTTTTATATTTATGTTTAGAATCGAAGCTGTCGAAAGAAGAAGATCCGTTTTTGAAATTGATCATAGCATCGGAGTTGACGAACGATCAAGAATTGCTTCCTAAATTGGCCAAAGATGTGTTGGAGGTTGCCGAAAAATCAGTAAAGATAGAGACGGACGTACGATCGAAGTCACAAATTTTAGAAGGCTTAGCTATGATCATGATACCCACGACCGTCGAAACTTTTCTGCCGAAAAAGCAATACTTTGTTGAGTCTAGCGACAATGATCTTTGCGCTAGTAAGATAATTCATTGTTTATTTATCTTAACTTTTTATGGACTTTTATGTCGATTCTCCAATTTTAATTAGAAATAAAAAACGAATTATAATTTAACGAAAAAAGAAAGAAGAGGAGAGAGTTGTTATAAAATGTTGAAATATTCCCTGTATTTGTTTAAGATGAAAAAACGTTAGGAACGGAGTCCTATCTACGAAGAATCAGGTCGGCGAACAACAGATTTATGAAGAGTAGAAAAAAATCTGGACGCAAGTCTGCCAGTGGCAGTTCGTCGTCGTCGTCGTCGTCGTCGTCGTCGTTGTCGGTTAAGGTGCCGGCATCGTTGTCATCGTCGACGTCGACGTCGTCGTACGTCGACAAGAATATTATCGGTTATGGGTCTTTGCTGAATGGCCCGGAAGAGGAACCAACGAAGCGTATCCTGAACAAAGATCGTAAGAAGTCTGTCGAAACAATTAAGGACGAGGTCGAGCAAAATGGTGGTACTCGCAATCCGTTACAGGATAAGCCACAGAAACGACGGCCGAAGACAGCTAGGAATAGGTAGCTTTATTTCCTTTTTCTTTTTTTTTTTTTTTTGTTTCCCCCGAGAAGAAGAAAATCGACGCGAAAGTCGAAATTTGTCTAGAAAATTTTTCTTTGCCAAACGTAAGATGACATCGCTTACTATCTCCGTATATCCATTCAACCAAATTAATAAGTATTTTCATTCGAAATAATTGTTTTTTCGCTCGATCTGACAATTATCTATCGTCCTGTATGAGGAAAGTAAATATCGAGGAAAATAGAGAGGGTATATATCCATCTATTTCTCTCTCTCTCCCTCTCTCGTTCTCATTTTATCTCGAAACGACATCGTTCCCCTCTTTTTCCTCCTTAATACGATCTCATCGTCTTTCGTCGTTTAATTGACCCGATTACTGCTACAAAGCATCCATATTTCATTACAGAAAATTTATTGTCGTACTTGGCCGAACATATTACCGATACTTTTACGAACGATTATTTCTCTTAATTTTACCAAGTTATTTTTTTTTTTTTTTTTTTCATCATTTCAATTTAGTGATGAGTTCGAAATGTGTGTGCGTATATAAGTTTTAAATATATATATGCATATGTACATGTGTGTTTCAATTGTTATTGAGTTGGATAGGCACGCCTCTCTTCTCTCTTTTGTTCTTGATGATATTTCCTCCAAGGAAATCGGTTTGCATAGGCGCGTATCTTGCGCTTTCGATAAATCAATTATCGTTCGTGTAGGCGTAACTCCTAGAAAGCGGAAACTCAATACTCAAGACAATATCGACAAGTAGTCGCTGTAGCAAGTTGAAGGGTTGCCAAACATATATTCGATTGCTTCTATGTATGTATGTATATATATATATATATGTACACATGCATATAGACACACACACACACACACACACACACACACACACACATTCAATGACATAAAATTGCGAAATTTCTTAATGTTCACTGCCATACGATCTCAAAAGATCCTCTTTATAATTTGCCCTGAATATTTAATAAACCCCTATTTTTTTTCTTTAATTATATGCGCAGAGTATCACCCAAGGAGGAGCCAGCGAGGGAAAGAGAATCGATTGAGCGAAATAAGGTGCCTTTAGAAACGACGACGACGACGACGACGACGGATCCGTTGGAGCCATGGAGCACGCGTGGTATTAAGGACATGAACGCCATATTGGCTTGGAAGGAAAATACGCCGGACAGTCCTTAATGTGACTTTATGATACTGAGGTTGCACGTACTATCCGCCTTACACACTCGCACACAGTAGTAGCCTGATTGCATCGACGAAAAGACTGCTTTCGCTTGACTCAACAACGCCCGAAGAAATTGGGATTTAAAGAGGACCGGAGGAAGAGACTTAATGGGTGCGAGAGAGATAAAAGACTACGGTGGTGGTCTATCTGGAAGAAATTCATTTAGAAAGAAGAAAGGCAAAAATATTTCTATCCTTTTTTGTTACATTATTATTTATTGCTTTTTTATTAACGTTCATAATATGTTTTTCATTAGTCGCCCAAGTTTCTCACTAATTTATCAACTGGCACTCAATGAGCATGAAATTGCAAATTTCTATATCTGACTATTCATGGGATCAAAGGAAGAAGAAGAAGAAGAAGAAGAATATAAAGGTCGTACATAGAGATAATATGTAAAGAGTTTTTACAACTCGGATATCTTTTAATACACAATTAATTAATAAAAAATCTTATCTCCTATTCATAGGTAGAAATCAATATTACATCTAAAGATTAGTAGAATTAATAGAAGAAGACCAACTTCCTAGCAAGTGACAATAATGTTACGATCATTATATGTTACTATCCTTTCAATGGGTATCGAGAAAATGTAAACTCTAGCAAAAGACAGTAATTTTGCATAAACATACATACATACATTTTTTGCTTTTGCATACAAAGAATATTTGCAAGGAAATCTTTAATAGTAGATTTTAAAAGGGCTTTAGAACTACACTCTTTTGGGGGTCTGTATCAATTAGGCAATTAAAAGTTGATGCGTATAAAGGAGTGGAGATTTCTAAAGAGAGAGAACGAGTAGGTAGAAATAAGATAATTACTGCGCTCGTATGGTAATTTGATTAATTCTGATAAACTATATTAATATCTTCCATACCTCTGTTCTTACGGAATAAGTGAAACGAGTAAGTGTCGTATAAAGGTAATAAAGTAGCCATCTGCAGAGTTGTTGAGATTACTAGCGGGATTAAATTTGTATCGCCGATAAACAACTTTCATGAATGTTTAATAACGAAACGAAGCTTTTATCTGGTCGGTTCCTTTGATTTCTTTGTACGTACGTACGTACGTACGTACGACGGTGTCCATCTCTTTCTACAAGAATGGCATTTGACAAAGGACCCAGAAAAGGTGGAGGAAGAGGGGATGAAAAGAGCGTAAACGATTCGAGGCAGGCTCCGACCACGGACAACGAGATTCTCGCTCGATCAATGAAGAAACTTCCAAACGAACGGGAATTATACTCTCTCTCCCCCCCGCCACAGTGAGTTTCCTCTGAAACTTCGTTTAATGAACTTTCGACTTACTTATACGGAATTTGAGAGAGAGAGAGAGAGAGAGAGAGAGAGAGAAAGAGTTGGGGTGACACGTCAGTAAGCGACTCTTGGAGCCAATCGCGTATAGCAAAAGCATTCGCGATGAATTCACGTAGTATCGTAGGAAAGTAAGAAAGTTGCTATATAGGGAGTTTGTCGGGTCTATTAGATTAGTCGGGTTAAAAATTTGTGCACCTTCGATAAAGAAGTTTTGTGATATTTAATAATGAAATGAAACTTTGATTTTTTCATGTATTCGTAAAGATTAATTGACGAATTTTTCAAAAGTAAAAGAAAAGAAATCGATCAGGATGCATAGTAAAAGAGATGCATGGTATAACGAGAATATCGTATAAAGAGAAAGAAGGGAAGAAAAAGGTGGGAAAATGGAGAGGGTAGTAAGGTACGGTGACGACCTAAAGAGAGCGTATAAAGAGACCGAACGATAAAGAGAATAAGGGTGGAAGAGAGCCGATGGGGATGGAAGCGCGAGCGAGCGCGTAGGAGAAGGCTTTTCTTAAATTCGGAGAGAGTGTTAGCAGTGTCTACAGAACGGATCGAGCAGTAGCATTCGCAAAAGGGGAAGCTCCGACACAAAGGAGTCGTTTCGATCAACTCCGATTCCATAGATATTGTGTGCACGACGATTTACGTGCACTTTATTTCCCACAGGAATAGGGTGGTGGATGCGCATTCATGAGAATACGCAATAATATTAATTTCTTTTTCTTTATATACGAGAAGCGGCACATATTTTATTGTTATTATGATGAAAAAACTTATCAAAAAGCTATGTTGCATTCGCTAGGATAATAATATGCGGTGATATCGGAATTTAAGATAAATAAAAATGTTAAATTAAACAATGTAGATATTGGGACGATTAAATTCGTTCAACCTCGCGTCATTTTCTTCCTTTTTCTTTTCGTTCACTCAATGACGGTTAATTCGTTGGTCGATTAGAAAAGTTCCCGTTCTCGAGTTTCCAGACTACCGCGTCCGAATTAATTTCAAAGGGATTCCCGTAAATATCAGCATAATTAACCCGCACCGACCTAATTCTCGCATCTAGACGAAATCGCTGGCTCGAATCCGTGGGAAAAGGAAAAGAAAAGAAAAGAAAAAAAGTGAAGAGAGAGAAAAGAAGAAAAAGAGGAAACAGGTGCTCGAGAAATTGGAATGGACGGAGGAAGATGATATGCATACGTCGTCGTTTTGGTAATCTTGAAATTCGCGCCCATTTTAGCGATCGATTTTACCGACCGATGATAAAAACGTCGCTTTTCTTTTTTTACCCACGCGCTTAGCTCTCTTAAAGGTGAATCGCTTCTTTTTTCTCGGAGCTAATTCCCTTTCTTTTTTTCTTCGGTTCGTGAGAAAGCAAATGACCGATCGGACGATTTTTTTTCAATTCTTTGACGAATTAAGTTTAGGGCGAAATTAAGGTCACGGGATAGAGTAGTCACAGATAAGGATAAGGATATTCCCTGATCGAGGAGCCTCGTTATCTGTCGTCCGTCCTCTCTCTGTCCAACCAAAGAGAAGACAAAAGCACGATCCCCTCACTCTCATTATACCTTACTTACCAGGGTAAGTAAAAAAAGGAAAAAATGACGCGAGTAAAACGATTAGAATTGATAAGATAAAAGCTTGAAAAAGGAAGTGAGAGATTTTGAGTGTGGGTGAATATCCAAGTGAGAAAAGTGATCGTTTTTCGGGACGTAGTCGTACCTCGAACCGATAATACATAGAGATACCGTACGTATAGGTGGTACATCGGATATATCGATTGGTTCGAAAGAGTATTTCGAAAAAAAAAAAAAAAAAAAAGAAAAAAATAAAAGCATCCTCGTGTCGCTGGTTGGTTTGCTCGGTGGTTCGTTGGTACGAGCGCCAAAAGTAATAGGAGGCAGAAACAGACGAGCTCTGTCATTTTTACGCATCGTCGTTTCCAACCGACCGAAATACGTCACGTTGCGTTTCTCCGACGTTTCGAGGCTACCGCGGGAACAACAAAAAAAAAGAAAACAAAACAAAAAGCCTCCAAAAAAAGGAGAGCGAATAGAAAAAAGGATAGGAACGAGCTTGCAGCGGGAAGAGCGGGAGGGAAAAGGTTGTGACGTTGATAGTCGCGGGAAACGCGAAAAACGTGAAATACAGAAAATTTGCCCGGTAAACGAATCTCCCCACTGACGAAAATACGAGGGGTCTCCCCGCCCCTCTGCTGCCGTCCCAACGATCCTTCGAAAAATTTCCGTATTTTCTCTCTCTCTCTCTCTCTCTCTCTCTCTCTCTCTCTCTCTCTGTCTCACTTTTATTCGTGCGTCGCGTATACCGGGTTTAACAAGGAACAATGGAGGAGATTGGGAAAAATCATTGCAAGGTTCTTTCTTGTTCTTTTTCCCCGTACTCCATATTCCCGACGATCTAACGCGTCATTCTAATTAGCACGTTAACTTGTGGATGATGAAAATTTCGAGTTTAGCTTTCGAGCTCGTGGTACCATATGTACACGAGCCGGCCCTGATTAATGGCAATGGCGGCGGAATAATAAGAAAATAACGAGTCGTTTGAAATAAGAAAGGGAAAAGAGAGCGAGCTTTTTTTTTTTTTTATTATTATTAACGCTTTAGAGGAGAAAAGGGAAAGAAAAGAGACACTTTTCCGAGAGTAGAAGAATATCGTCTTTATTTCCCTGGTGTGCGACGACACGGTGCTAACAAACGGTTAAATTAGTGGTGCTAAAAAGCGTAAGAGCGTGACATCGATTTCTATTCGGCCAATTAAACGCTCCATCGTTTCTTTCATCTCTCTCTCTCTCTCTCTCTCTCTCTCTGGTTTTTCTCTGGAAAAAGTTGGCCGGCCGATTAAGTAGCCGCGACAAAATACGTAATGCGGAAAAGTGAGTCGAGATGTCTAGTGACCCGAACGACGCGATATATCACCGAGCTTGTGCGACGAGAATTGGGTGAGCGGGGCTGTGGGGGGGGGGGGGGAATAGAAAAAGCATCGGGACGTTATTTGAATTACGTCGAACGAAGGAGAAAGTCGGTAGAACGACTTTTGCAAAGCAGCCCGTTACTGACTCGGCGGCAATCGTCGAAGAAAAAGAAAAAAAGAGATGCTTGAGGCGCGTTATATGCGGCCAAATTGCGGGAGAACGTATTCTACAAGTAGAAATGAAAGAATAAAAGAAAAAGAAGAGAAAGTTCGAGAGGCTTTATTAAGGCAAGTTATTAAGAATCATCGCAGGTAAGAAGCAGAAAAAGAAACTTTTTATTGAGAATAAATATAAAGGTGTTTATCGATATCGATAATGGCCGAAATATTGTCGAATACATATATCGATAAAGATATATCGATACAAGATCGAACGTTTATCGATATGGATAATAATTATCGATCGGAACGACGTAGGATAGGCAAATACTTACTTATCGACGGGTACAAAATGAAAAAGAAACTTTGACGAACGTGTTAACAACGTGCGTAAGTGATCAAAACGAAAGTAATTGTGTATATCATCGGTAGAAATTGAACGTGCCTTGAATTTCTCACAGAATCTCTCTCTCTCTCTCTCTCTCTCTCTCTCTCTCTCTCTCTCTCTCTCTCTCTAATAAAGTTAAGAGTTAGGCGAGGAAGGAGAGGAGAGTTGGAGAGGAGTTGGCCCTGCGGAATATTTCGTAAGGTTCTTTAAACTCTTTGAGACTTTGACAAGGAGCGTAGCTTTTGAGGTTATCTAGACCGGAAACGCGTCCTCATCCTCCTCGTTCTCCAAGGCATTGCCAGGGCTGCTGTTTTCCCTCCTGCGTTGGGAGTAACCGCGTTGCACGGTTCGTAGGAAAAAAGTGAGAATTAAGACGCACGAGGGTTGCGCCGCCGCGGGCTTCTTGCGAGAGAACTTTACCTAGCGGTAATCGTAGCTCGTTGCATTATAAAAGATATAAGGTAAAGTAAAAGGAACGCCTTTTCTTTTCTTTTCCTTTTTTACCCTTTTAAAGTAAATCGTACCGAACGGACGATTATTTTTCGTATAAAACTTTGAAACTTTTGTCGTTGAGCGCGACTCCAATTTCTATAAGAAGAAGTGTCTCCTCCTATAATTACGTAATTGAAATTCGCATTAGACGCGAAGAAAGTCTGTCTGCGGTCATGCGTTGTAATAGATTAGGTGGTACTCGAATTGATTCGATACTCGATCGGTATGCCACGTAAATTCAACCACTTAACTTAAGGGCTTTCTCTTCTTCGAACTACCCTTAGGAGGATCTAAATGGTATTTTTCTGCTTGATGTCGATTCCAATTTTCTATGTATGCCTTCACGCGAAACTAATCATCGGCTTTTCTATTTCATTTAATTATTTTTAATATCGAATCGGTTCTCGTTACTGGAAAAAACTTTCTAGAGAGAATATTATTCTATATATTTCGATATAGAAAAGCACGAGAAGAAAGTTCGGATAATACCTACCAGGAAAGAATTTTCTCGAATCCGTCGTAGTCTCGAGAGCCAAATACCCCGGAAGGAAAGTTCCCTGGGAACGGAAGTTCCGTCGATGGAAAACCAGACGCGACTCAGATAAAAAAAACCGAGATAGCCCGGTCTCGGAGACGTTTCCATTTCGCCATCCTGTGATATCAAACGCTCGCGATATGAATTGTTCCTTGATAATAATATCTTTTATCGTCGTTCGCAAATATTCTTCTTCCCTGAAATCACAAAAATTTATTTACTCCTTACTGGTAACTTTATTGTCGAATAAATATAGATCCTTTCTTTTTCTCTTTTGTCCTTTCGATCAGATTCGTCGAAAGATTCCACGATAAAGAAATTCACGTCAAGGGAATTCACTAAATCGGAACGCGATTCTTATCTCGAAAGACTTTTGGCTCAAAGTGTAATTTCTTTTTCTTTTCTTTTTCCACGATATAAAAACTCCCTTGTCACAAATTTTCATTCCCATGCTTGCAAACGTTTGCTTCTCGCAATGACAAGTTTCCTAGCTTTTGAGTTGGAACGAGTTTTATAATCTGTCCGTTTCTCTCTCGCTCTCTTCGCGGGTAAAGGGATGTGCTGTGTTGCTTTTCAATGAGAGAGAGAGAGAGAGAGAGAGAGAGAGAGAGAGAGAAGAAAGTTATTTCCTTCTAAAGATTTATCCTTACTCGAGGAACCGTTAGCTGTTGCCGTCTAATTCCTAACTTTGTTAATCCTCTCTCTCTCTCTCTCTCTCTCTAGCCCTCCCCCCTCCTCCCCATCACTATCTCTCTTTCTCGTAATTTAATTTTCGATTAAACTTACGCTCGATCTTCGTTCGGTTTACCACCACGTAGATTAAAGTCCTCTAAAGAACGAGAGGGAGAGAAATGGATGAGGAAGGAAAATGGTTCAGAGATTTTTACAAGGGACGTTATAATAAAGTGTTCGGTGGTTAAAACGAAATTTAACTGGAAACTAATGACGAACTAGAGGTGTCTTATCTAGATGAGATAGGACGCCTAGCTGTGTTTGCGTTTGTACTTGCGTGCGCAAAGGGGCTGGATTGCGTTTGGAGCGATAGAGAGAGAGAGAGAAGTTGGATGCGTGGAAGAAAGCTTGCAATTTTCATAGTTAGATAACACTTGAACGAACCAGACAGGAACTCTCGCGAAAGATAACAAAGAGTCTCTCTCTCTCTCTCTCTCTCTCTGTTATTTTTTAAATTGTTTCTTCGGTCTCCTAGAATCTTCGAGGGAAGGATCTCGTTCGTAATAAACTTTGAGAAATTGCGATCCTTCGTTTTCTTTTTTCTTATCATCTTTTTCTTTCTGAAAACTTCCATTTTTCGTAATCCATTTAAAAATCGATATAGAATATAATAG
The DNA here is from genome assembly GCF_910589235.1 of Vespa crabro. Lineage (NCBI taxonomy): Eukaryota > Metazoa > Arthropoda > Insecta > Hymenoptera > Vespidae > Vespa > Vespa crabro. Next base: position 5,577,212 of record NC_060970.1, on the reverse strand, counting down.
AATACGAATCACCGATCGACTAACCGATGTCATTAGCATTCCTTGTCGATAGATAAAAGAGATTTATCGAAATTAAAGAAAAACATTAGTATTTATTTCGAAAAAGATTTTACTCGAAAGCTCCTACTAATAAGGGAATATAATATATGCATAAATTGTAAATAAATGAGGGTCAAACGAACCTCTTCCACGGGTAGGCCGAGGAAAAACGAGAGAGAAAGAGAGAGAGAGAGAGAGAGAAAGGAAAAAGAAAGGATCCCGGTCGTTTGCAAGGATTGTCTCTAGAGAAATATCCTAACTCTCACCTTGTCTTCGATCTCGCGATAATGAGCTTCGTTCGTGGTAGGATTGAAAGGATATCCCTGAATGGATTTGACACAGCGTACTATAGTCTATAGAGCCCAACTTCCTGTGGGATAGACGTTACCAAGGTCGTCTCATCGGGCGTATCCCAATCGAGATCAAGATGAACCTCGTCGAACGCAAATCCAAGGTGATATTCCTCGATCACCGGATCGAATAGAACGGCAAATACGTCGATGATGTTGGATTCGGGATCAGAGTCGCGTACATGCCGATCGACGAATCCAGGATTCCGCGAAATCGGTCCGAATCCGGGCCATCTTTCAACTTGAATTCTCGAGCGATAGACGAGTTTCTTAGATTTATTAAAAACATCCTTCGTTAGATACTTTTCGCAGTTTTTAACAAAGACTCGAACTCATCCTTTATTCTATTTTCACGCTTTTTTTCTTTTTTCTATTTTACGAGTATCCTTTAGTCGTCGGTAGATTTTATTTTTGGTTAACACGGATCGCAGTTATAACCTATTTTTTCTTTTTTTCTCTTCGCAATGTTCATTTTGGATTTCTTGCTATCTATAACATATATTTTTCGTCTCCCTCTCTCAAGTCTCTTTCGCAACTACGTTCGTACTGCTTTCACACACAGAACCACACACTATTCGTATCTCTTTCTTTCCCGCTTATTTTCATATTCCTACCATCTCTCTTGTACACTCTATCCCTTCCCCTTTCTCCCTCTCTTTTCTTTCTTTTTCTCACTCGCCGAGGAGAATCCCTCGGAGCGTCGGGTTTTAATTACACATTTTTTTTGCACACCCATCTTCTAGCCCTTCTCTCTCTCGCTCTCGCTCGACATTCGCCAGGAGAGGGTTCTACACGACGACGACGACGACGACGACGACGACGAATATTCTGAATTTGGAGGGTGGCTACAGGCCTCTGGCTCCGACATCCCCATCTCAACGTCGAGCCGTCAGGAAATTCGCCTTTTCCTCGCTAACTCTCTCTCTCTCTCTCTCTCTCTCTCTTCCCCTCTCTAAATTATTCGACCGTTTGCTACCTATTTCCTTCTCTCCCTCTTCTTTTTAAATGTCTCTACAAATTTGCCTTTTCGAATCGAACGAAAAATTTTCTGTTTAAAAATGAACGTTGACGAATGTAAAATATAATATAAAATAGATAGCTTTTTTATTGTTCTTTTTGATAAAAAAGGAAAAGTAAAAGAAAAAGCAAATATTTGAAGTAGGTATTCAACGGAGGTTACCGAGATCTTCTACGAGTCTCAAATCGTCTGGGCAAGTTTGTTCGGAGCGTCGAAATAGGCGGAAAATCCATTTTTTTGCAAGAGCTATCAGAAATATTCGACGCGACGTGGCAGTCGAATAGCAGTCACTTTGCAGTCGAACAAAATGAAATGACTTTATATATATATCCTACGTGTCTATCTCTTCGCGCACACACACACACACACACACACACACATATATATATATATATATTTTTTTTTTTCTTTCATCGACGAGTATCAACGCGAGCGAGCACGGTGATATACGTGCTTTTCAATCTTCAATGAACCTAGGGTTTGAGGTAGTTCTAGTCACCGTTTTCTATCCAATTTCGTTACTAACGGACGATACGAAAAGTCGTTAAACAAAAATCCGGAGAAAAAGGATTAGTTTTAGAAACTTTTTTGTTATGATACCATCGAAAGAATACTACCGGAGAGCGTTTTCTATCAAATCTCGATAGTACTTTGACGAAAAGTCATTAAGAAAAGAAAAAAAAAGAAAAACTGAACCTCACGAGACCTCATATTTTTTCCAATTTTTTTCTTTTTTCAATTTTCTCTCTCTCTCTCTCTCTCTGCGCGCTTATTCCTCCGACGTCAAGGAGAATCTCTGGCATCGTTCTTGCATAATCCCAAAGGGGAATTCGCCGAAGCTCGCTGGCTGCTTCGGCCTCTCCTCGTCGAAATCATCGATTACGCATTCGTTTTCACGAGGATAGAAAAAAGGGGCCGAGGGAACGTCCTGAAAGAGGAGTGGAATGGGGTGGAGAGACGTAAAGTATGGAGTAGGAAGAAGAGGACGCGTATGCGGTCAATTTATTTCATAGGGAAAACAGGAAAAATAATAAAGCAAAAGAAAAGGATGAAGAAGAGGCAAAAATATCTGAAAAACAACCTTTCCATGTATAATATATATATATATGTGCGCGCGCGTGGATGCATACACCCCACTTTCCTATCTTTTCAGAAATTGTCTTCACCTGAGAAAATAAAGGGATAGAAGAAATGAAATCCTCTCGTTCTCTATCGATCTATCTAACCTCGCGAGGATCATCGTCTTTCGCACAGATGTATGTGTATACATATATATATATATATACATATTGGTAAAATTTCATTCGCAAAACTCGTATCAAGAAATCCGACCAAAAGCAATTTCCATAAATTTTACTCCGATAACGAAAGAATAATACAAAAATGGGCGACAGAAGGCGGCGCGGCAGTAGACAAAACAGGAGGCAAAACAGGAGACAAAAGGAGGAGCGATCGAAAATGCGCGTCTCTCAAATGTTGCTTTTTCGATTCTCGACTGCTATCGACGTCTTTGGACAACGGAGATGCGAGAGTTAGAACGTGGATAAGTTCGTATTAAATAAAATAGGATATAATCGTTTATTTATCGACGACGTTCGACTATAAGTCGAACACCGTCGTTTGTAGCGTACGCGTTGTTGTTGGGGGTATTCGATCGATCGCAAAGAATTTGAGCGAGATAGAGAAGATTTGTCGAGTAGAGGAGGGGCGGGCGAGGAGGAAGGTTGGGTACGCTTACCCTGTCAAATATTACGTTGGACCTGTCTATCCCCCTTTTTCGTATGGTCTACCGATTCGAAATTAATCCGCTCCCGAACATCGCCGACGACAAATTATCGAGTTTATAGCTATCGGCACGCGAAAGCGAACACCAACATGGACGTTATCAGAATGCGCAAGTATTATCGTTACAATGCTTTTGGATTCGATAAGATGGTCAGTCGACGTATTACGTAGAAAAGAATGAAAAGATAATGAAAAAGACAGGAGGTTATGTCGGGGAAACTTTGTTTTTGGAAAACTTTCATTTCGTTGCATCCTATGATGGATAGTTTTAATCGGATAATGGGATACCGATGGAAGCTTTGGGAATTTTGGAAAATTTTAAAAGGAACGTCGCCTTTTTTTTTTCTTTTTCTTTCTTTTTTTTTTTTTTTTTTTTTTTTTTTTTTTTTTTTTTTTTTTTTTGTACGAAAAACAACTTTTTTCCACCATGTATTTTACCAGTTTCTCCTTTTATTGATTGATTTTTCATAATTTTTTGTTTTCTTCTCTCGTATCCATTTCCTACTACGTATTTCCGTGTACATATATACATATATGAATAAATTTATAGGAGTGGTAGTAAACGGACAGGGAGAGGGTACGATTTTGATATTCATATTGTAATTTATACTGTATAAAACGAATAGAACGCAACGTGTCCGTCCACGATCGTCCTCCTCCTTTTTACGATTTACAATAAACTGGCGCGTATGAATTTACAGACGACACAAGCTCGGACACGATCTATCGACGTTCAATTTATATCCGAACCATCCGCCGCTCTATCTCTCTATCGGTCTTCGCTTTAAACATTTTACACGCAAATTCCTTTCTACGATTCGTGTAACATAATACGCGACGTACACAATCTACTTATTCCTCGAGAGAGAGAGAGAGAGAGAGAGAGAGAGAGAGATATTTTTACGGAAATATATTTCCTTTTTTTATGTTTGTAAAACGTAACTCTTTCATCCTTTCTTTTTCCCTTTTTTGAAAATATTTCCATCGATATAAAATCAAAAAATATTATATGATATTTTTAAATTCCAACTTTTGCGCTAACCTATTCAATAATTCTCTGCCTCTGTTATATACTTTTTGTTATTTTCAAAAACGAAATTTCCAAGCGAAGACAAGCCTTTTCTCTTACTACCCTAATCGTGTATCATTTTATTACAGTTTTATGGATTACTCGTCGCCGAAAACGACTTGAGAACATTTCTAAATCTCGATCTTTATTCCGGTCCAATCACAATTTTCATTTCCATACTCCTCGTCGTCCTAATTTCCTTTACGTTTGCGGTGAGTAAAAAAGCAAATAAAAGATTAAAACGCTCGTTCGAATCTTTAGACGGAAAAAGGTATCACTTGAAAATCAATAATATGCACACATTTATATATACGCATATGTGCAGGATGGAGGCCAAAAAGTGTTTCTAGGTGAATTTAAAAATCAATTTCTCTTTTTCGAGACTTTTTATAGGCTTTTAGTTTTGGACTTGTAGTTTTACAATTTCAACAAAAAAAATTCACTTACCCTGTATGTACATATTATATATAAAAATGAAATAAATAACTGGTTTGTTTTTTCGAGAGAGAGAGAGAGAGAGAGAGAGAGAGAGAGAGGCAGTAGCCATCGTAATCGAGAAATCGCAATTTCGTCGTTTCGCGTTATTCCATCGGAGTAACAATCAAAGATGGCGCATATCGAATTACGAACTGTCCCATTTGAATTCGACGTTTATTAATTTTATTTTCATTTCTTTTTATTTTTTTTACTCGACGACAACGTAGACACATGCAACAACAACAATAACGTTTCCAATACCAGAATTTATTTCAGAGCTCGTCTGTGTTGACCGCGAACGAAAGAGTCCTCGGGGAACCTCGAAACGATATCGAGAAGGTAACGAAATTTTGTATCTACGTGTGAGAGAGAGAGGGGGGGGGGGGAGAGGGATCAACGAACGAAGCGACGGACGTGTGTCATCTTTCGATAATTGTTCATAATTTATGATTTAGCGGATACCACGTAAAGAGAGTGTTATTGGCCTTCGACCTGCCTACAAGTGCATTCACAAACATGTAAGTCCATATTACGTGTTAAAAAATCTTTTAAAAATACATTCATTTCATTATTATTTTTTTTTTTTTTTTAATTTATTGTTTGCCTCTCTATTTTTTTTTTTTTTTTTGAAGAACAATGTTTCGCCCAAACGAATGTTACATCGTTTCGTGATTTTCATTTTTATTTAACAACTTTAACTCGTTTAAATATCGTTTTTCGTTGTTATTATTTTAATACACTTCCCGTACCACGTTTTTTTTTCTTTTTTTTTTTTAAACAATGGCGTCAATCGTTTATTGATTTTCAGTTGCAACAAACGGAGGTTTTTCAAAGGAAAACGAAGAAATTGGCAAGTATAAATTTGCTTTAATAAAATTAAAAAAAGAATTTCGTTCGTTCGTTCATTTATTTATTTGATTTTATTATTCTTTTTCATACTAACCATCGACAGTTACGTAAGGAGCTGCTGGAGGTGGAGATAATGAACAGCAAAATAACGTGCCTTGAGAAATTATTAAGACCTGAAGTGAGTCAACGAGACGAATTGCTATCGAGGAATAACAAATGGGAAGAACTTCTTTCTTCGTAGATAAAAGAGACGATTTCAATTGAATGAGATAGAAACAACGGAGTCATTATTTTGACTCTCGTAGTCTTAAGAAATTCTCTCTCTCTCTCTCTCTCTCTCATTCACTCATTGCAAAGCATTCATAATTAGCCCGTTCTTTCAACTGCAATATAAACGGTAATCTTGTTTTCTTGTTTTTTTTTTTTTTTTTTTTTTTGTTGAGAGAGTAGGAACAAAATAGTTTGAAATTGTTGAAGTTATGATCCACCATTCGAGTTCAAAAAGAAAAATCAAATAATTTTGATACAAGACGAAAAAGAAGGAAATTTTGGAGAATTATGAATAGGTCACGTGGCAGATTTCGGAAGTGCATGGATCCGAACGAACGAAATTAGATATACCGCGCGGTTAGTAGCAGCAGCAGCAGCAGCAATACGTTGGCGTCGATCGAGCCACGGGAAGACACGTCCTAATCCAGCCTCCCCACCCACATTCAGCACCCCTTCCACAACTCCCACAAAGCCGGGTCGATGCGCTTTTTCCATGCGTACGAAGGGATAAAATGCTAAAGGGGAGCGAGCTTTCATCTTCGGCGATTGTAGGAAGGTGAAGAGGTGCGTTTTAAACGCACATTAATCGGTCGAGAAACGAGAAAATCTTTTAACTTTCTCCTTGAAAGAGGGAATGAAAGAGGAGAGAGAGAGGGAGAGAGAGGGAGAGAGAAATTGCATTGAAAAGAAAAAATCAATTTGTACTTCCTCGTATAATATTTTTGTTTTGCATTGGAGAGACTTGGGCCAAGGAGCGTGGTAATAAAAAATTAATAGTCAACGTACTTGTTATTTCTCAGGAACAATGCGAATGGCGACGAAGCAGGTCACCTAGGATTTACTATCGTGCGATCGGTGTTACGTCGAAATAATATTGCAACGATCGAAAATAAAAAAAAAAAAAATTTAATGGAAAAAAGAAAAACAGGAAATAGCATCGTCTATCTGGTCGCTTTTAAACAATGAAATGGCAAACAGCACTTGGTAATATCTACATATCTGATACTACTACTACTACTACTAGAGCAACGAACTTTCCCGTTAACTAGTCATATCTACATGCATAATTCATTTTACACACAGGTGACGTATGCAATAATAGAAACAATAGAGAGAACGACGACGCTCGGTTTACAACAATAACCCCAGTTCACTCGTGGTTAAGGATTCCACTTGCTACCATAAATCTCTGACCGGTTTATCATCCTTCTGGATGTATCAAAAAAAAAAAAGAAAAAAAAAAAAAAAAAAACAAAATTATTTTTTCTTGAAAAAAAATTGGAATTTTTCAGATTGTCCCGCTGAAAAGCGCAGGGAAAGATCGAGCTCCAAAAATTGATAAAAATGAATAAATAAATAAAAAAATTGTTACAAATTTCATTCGGAAAATAATATTCGAGCGAAAAGATTCGAGTAAACTAACCTAACCATAGAAAAAATATTTTCATTTCACGTAGAAAATCGACATATCTTTGACGATCGAAGAAAACAGCGAGCTCCCTCAAACGTGTTCCAAACCAAATACGTGCTGGCGTGAGCCAACTTTGCGGAAAAATATCCTCCAACCCGGTGAGAATAAATTTTCGAGAAGAAGAAGAAGAAGGAGAAAAGAAAGAAAGAATGAAGGGAGGTAAAAAAGCTTGAATTTTTGAGAGGTTGAGAGCATAGGACAGTCGTTTTCTCCTCAGAAATTCGAAAGAAATGAGAAGATTTTGGCAAAGTTAGACGCATGCTTTGACTCTCTTTCCGAATCCCATCATCCCATGTATATATTAGCGAACCTCTCCTCTCTCTCTCTCTCTCTCTCTCTGCAAATTTGTATGTGCCTCTACCCTGCTGCGCTGCGTTAGCGTGTCGCTGCATTGCTTTACGTCCCATCGAGTTGGTGTGCGTTAGCACGTATATTAGGAAACTGTATGTCCTCTGTAGAGCTAGCTCTCCACGTGTCTCAGAGTTGGTGTGAGTTATTTTGCGTTAGCTCTCACGCGTCAGTGTGAGTGTTATCAACCCCACGTGTAAGTATCGGTGGTAACGATATCTGAGCTGGTTATTCGTGGAACGTAGATGTCGCCAGGTGCGGTGTCCCCATACCGTTTACTCTCCCCGGTGCCTATTTCCATTCACCTCCCACCTCATCCCGTTCGATGTAACAGCCCACCCTTCGGGCAGCCAGGGCCGACTCAGAAATTGAACCACGGCTACGTGGTGTACGAGAACAGGGTCTTTGCTCTCGTTTAATATTTCAAGCAGTCCATTGGCTGCCTTGAGCATCGACATGCGCACCCCCTCTGCACCGCTTCCCTTATATCCCCCATCCCTTCTTTCTTTTCAATACACACACATCTGATACATACATACGAACGTATGTATATATATATATATATATATATATATATATATATATACATATTGGATAGACAGATATCTATCTATCCATCTCACTCTTACACATCGATGTACCTTTATATATCTATACAGAGGTATAGAAAGAGACGGCTCGTTACATTGAAATCCGTAGGATAATCTAGCAGGTCTCTTCGTATCGATGCTAGACGTTGAAAAATCGATATCATTCCGTTTCTCTCTAGCTCTCTCTCTCTACGTGGTTAGCTTGTTTACTCGAGTATCGATTCTACCGGTGCCAAATAGCACGCGGAAAAGTCCAGGAAAGTATCTCGCGAGAAAATACTCTGTTATCGGCGTCGATTTCAATTCTGTTCTGTGATATAGATTTTTTCACCTCTTTTTTCCTCTCTCTCTCTCTCTCTCTCTCTCTCTCCGTCCGTCGGTCCGTCTACTATTGTCTCTATCATGCAGGCCGAACCAAAAGTTCCTAGGCAATTAGAAACATTTTGGTATATTAAATGTAATAAAAAATTAAATGTCGGCAAATCTAATAATTCGGATAGATGGACGTAATCTAAACGCGTTCGAAGAGACTTGGTCGAACGAGGCTTTTCTGATTATCCATACGCGCCATTTTCATCATATATACGTATATAGATGGATGGATAGATGGATGGATGGATAGATGGATAAATGGATAAATGGATAGAGGAGATGAGAGGTGGGAGGAAGGGGGGTTGAACGATTTAACTTTTACGAGTCGTATCGGCGGAATCGAGTTCGCTAAGTCGTGCGAAAATACCGGTTGCTCCGGACATGCCGATAGGATTCCAAGAAATCGATTGCATACCTCACTGCACTAACTTTCACATGCGTTTCTCTCTGCAGTTGTGTGCATTAGCAGGATTGTAGTAGTCGTTATATTGTTTATGCGAACGTTCGTCACGTTACGTGATTAATTTTTTTAGAAAAAAATCTTGTCAGTTCTCACATTATTTATCTATTTCTTATTAACATTGTAGTTATTTGTAATTGGCATTTTTATAATAATGTGTGTGTATATGTATGTATGTATGTATATATATATATATATTTTTTTTTTTATTGATATTTTCATGGAATGTATGCAAGTACGTATGTGTGCGTGGGTGTGTGGGTGGATATGAGATGGCCGACAAGCTTCTGAAAAATACCCTCCAAGCGTTACAACCCTCACCACGTAGCTTCTCTTCCCCCCTTTCTCTCTCTCTCTCTCTCTCTCACTTTCGAACGAAGGGAGAGAGATCGAAACGAATGGGTCACACGTGTGCCACGTTCTCCCCTTTTTTCCCCGTTTTCCTTCCTTCCTTCCTTTCTTCTTTTCTTTCAAACACATCCCCCAAGAGCCAAGCCATTTCGTCGATTTCCCGGAACTCGCAAAAGACAGTCAAACTCATGAAACGACACCCACGAGCACATGTGATTTACACTCCTGCTAGGGGACCCCTTTCACCGACATTTTTTTTTTATTCGTGTTTTTTAGAGGGTGGGCAACGGACCTGTCTACGAATATTATAATATATCTACTAGATCGACCGATAAAAGTGTTCCTATAGATGATTTTAAATATCAATTACAAGCTTTTCCGAGGCTTTGAATAATTCCATGTTTGTAAAACATTTTTGGTCCGAGGGATCTTTTATAATTATTTCCAGGCTTATACACTTTGTACAATAAAATTTCAAGTGAAACTTTGAAACGACGAAGGTGGACTTACGATGCATCGAGCGATGCAATGGAAGATACATGAGTTAGAGCGAAGAGAATTGGGGCCTGGGGATAGGGACATGTCGAAGGGGTGGGTTAAAAAGGGGTTGAAAAGAACTAGACGTAGGTTGGTGACTCGAATATAAAGAGAAGCATTGAACTGGCATTGAATTCGATGAATATGCAATACCTTGGGATAGTATGGAATTGAAAAAATATCGAAGAGAGAGATAAGGCGAGATGTCCTGTTCAATGGGAAATGTAGGTATGTATGAGCATAGGTATGTACATGCATATAGCATAGAGACGATCGAGAAATGTCAGAGGAATAGAATTATTCCACTCAAATTTTTACGCGAATCTAGTTATGTTCTTTCTTTTTTTTTTTTCCCCCTTTTTTTTTATTTCTGATGAAAACGAAAATGCCTTTTACTAACGAGACCGATTGTTCGACGCTGTCGCCATCTTTCTTTTTATTTCCCACTCCTCGAAATATATACGGAAGATATTTGCTTAAAGCCTTGACAACGCTTTGACGAATACAAAAACGGTTTATACAATTTCCATAATTAATTCATCCTTCTCGTCGTACTAATAACAGGACCGTTGGAATTTACGGTCGAGGTCAATTGGGAATACGACGCGAGTATCTTTATGTTCTCTCTTCTCTAACGGGTGTCTCATGACGGACTTGCCATGAGAACAATTCGTTGCGTATGTAGATCCCTTTCCTTTTTTTTTCTCTTTTCTTTTTCCCCCTCAAAAAGGAGTAACCGATTTTTAATATTGGCTAGAAACTTTTGGCCGATTCCGTACAATAAATCGAAAAGAAGAAAATGCTTGAAAGAATCCATCGAAGAAAACATCGGTTAAAATTTCGAATTCCTCTCGTCGATTTACGAGGATGTTTCCAAAGACGTGGATAAATCGTTTCGGCCATCCTGCTCTTCCCACTCCTGCGAAAATAGAGGAGGAGGAGGAGGAGTGGGGATAAAAGTGCAGCTAAACCGCGACAAGAGAGCGCATATGAGTCTCGAATTCGTAAGGTGCAGTGTGTGCGTTCGAAAGATAGGACCGTAGTGGTAATGGTAACGCTGGTAAGGGTAGGGATGGTAGTGGTGGTGGTGGTAGTGCGGGCTAGGGGTAGGTAGGTAGGTAGGTAACTCCGGAGGTTCGAAAGTTTCGCGTGATAAGTGGCAAATGATTTATTCGACTCACGGCTCGCACCAGCGAGCGGTACAAATTACGTAGCGCGTTCAGAAAACCTTAGCGAGACGTGACAGTAATTCATACTTCTGAATTAGTGCTGCCAGTTTCCGTCGTTTTTCGAAACGTTCAAGATGGAAAGGGTAAAGGGTGGGGTTGGTCAGGAGGTTGGAGGTAAAGGTGTTACGTCGAACTTGCCTCGACTCGGACAAACTTTTCCGTTCTCATTTCGAAACGTTTCTAACCTGACATCCCGGAGATTTTTCTTCGGGAAATTAGCCTGAGATCGTTCAGGGTCGGGCGGGCCGAGAGGGAGAGAGAGGAGAAATAAAAAGAAATGTTTCTTCTTCTTCTTCTTCTTCTCAGAGGCGGTATTACATGTACCTACGTCATAAAAATCTGAATAGTAAAATTGTAAGGCAAAGATGTGCATCCTTTTTCCTGATTTTTCGTTGAAATTTTCAAATGCATCGCATCCTCGAGAAATGTGAAAACATGTATTATTAAATCTGATGTGTATGTGCGCGTGTATACGATAGAAAGCTAGGTTGAGAGAACGATAGCTATTTGGAATAAAAATTTGTCGAGAATTTCGAAAATGTCGAATCTACGTAATTTCATTTTGTGCAAAGACCTTACATGTTTGTTTTTATCTATGGGATGAGCCAAAAGTAAAACTACAAATCCACTACTTTGTCAATAGCATGAAGAAAGAAAAAAAATTAGTCAGCTTTTAACCTACGCAAATTGTAGATGCGCTTATTGAAAAAAGAAAAGTCTACAAAAATGTGGATTCGATTTCTATTCGCGAGAGAGAGAGAGAGGAGAGATCCTTTCGTTATAACGATAGCGGGTTTGGTCGGACTTAAGTGGAAAGAGAGAGAGAGAGAGAGTTCGTTAAGTCGAGTTGAAGTACAGGTAGTCGACTGCAGCTCCGATTATTTTCGGCTTGCTCGTGAAAAAAATTCGTTAACTCGCGAAATTGCGTCCTCCTTCGCAAACGTCGAGCCATACGAATATTCGTTCGAATATTTCTCGAAGATATAGAGAAAGTCGACTTTTTCGTTAATGACTCTCTAAGAGAAAGAGAAAGAGAGAGAGAGAGAGAGAAGGTGGAGAGAGGTGGTCTTCGTCTCGAGTAAAAAAGAAATTAAAAAAGGAACCTTACCGCTTCGCTTAATCGAGCATATCGACATGCAATCACTTAAAAATTGACGCGGTGGAATGACCGCTTGCAACGGACTAACTCATGCATAGAATACATATGTATATCTATATCTATATATACATATATATGTATGTATGCACACCCAAAGCTATATACGGATCGATGGAATTAATTCGGATACTGGAATTAATCCTGCTACCTCCCAAGAGTTTCAGTCATTCGATTACGATTATCAGGGATAATCTCTGTTGGATCGAAAATAATTATATTCATAAGACGATCATTATTCTGATAAAATTTAATGCTTAGACAAATAGCAAAATGGATTTGGTTTAAGGGGAAATATTATTGATTTTTCTCGAGTACTATCTGACGAAGGATAAAAATAATAGTTTTGTTTTTGGAAAAACCGTGAGAATAACAATTGCGTACGTTTGTTGGGAGTCCTGGCAGAAAGAATATATTATCAAGCTTTCCGAGAGAATAGGAAAAAGGAATGAAGGAAGAAGAATAAAAATACAAAGAGTAGAATTGAAAGAGAGAGAAGGAGAGAGGTTCTAACGAGTAGAAACGGCCTTGACATCACGGAAAAGAAGACACGTATTTTGTTAGACACCTACGCGAACGAAAACGTGCTCTTTTTTAACGATTCTCTCGGTTAGTTAAAAAAAGAGAGAGAAAACTTTCATTTCTAATTTAGATGATTATTAAACATTATCGAAACTTTGTATACATATATCTTGAATATATGAAATATATCTAGCATTTCGTTCATGTTATTTATAGATTATCTTTTTGCAAAATGTAAACTTGTAAAATGAAACTTTTCTCCGAAAATTTTACGACACTCTTCCCCCAAAAGATCATAAGCAATTTTCAAAGTCAACTTTCTCTCATGACTTTGCATTTGTAAAAACTCCGACGATCTCTCTTTCTCTCTAAATTCTGAAGAATGACTCGAGACAAAGAAAGAAAGAAAGAAAGAAAGAAAGAAAAAAGAAAAAAAAAAACAGAGACATCCGGCGAGAGAAAAAATGAGAAGAAAAGAAAGAAAACGAGAGAAAGAGAGTAGAGGTCCAGCTTCGCGCTTGCTTCATTAACGGAAGCAAGGGCATCGCGGTTGAAAGAGATTGGAAGGTCGAGTGAAAAAAAAGAACGGTACGGAACTGAAAAAGGGGATGATGGTGTTGGAGGAGGAGGAGGAATCAGGCGGGTAGGAGAGGCTGTTGAGCCGCATGGCGGCTTCGGGGGTGGGAAGTAGACGACGTCGACGTGCTCGTTGGGTCGCGTCGTAATGGCCAAGTCGCTGAGCCTAGACACACTCTCGGATACTACTTCAGGATTGGATCGAAGATATAACCGACGTTGCTTTAACGCTTTTAGAAAAGACCCGGGAGAGCGAGTGAAAGAGAAAGAGAGAGGCTTTGAAGGATTTAAGGAGAACCTTCGAGATTTCGTCGGGCATTCTTCTTCTTCTTCATCTTTTTTGCCTCTCTTTTTTTTCTCTAATTTCGTGACAGGGACGAGTGGATACAACGATCGAGTGGAAGAAAATATTTCTTTTTCTTTTTTTTTTTTTTTTTTTGGTAATGCGATACTTTTTCTCGCAATTGTGATTTGATTGGAAAAATGTTTGACTAAGTTTTTGAAGGATGTTTTTCGAAGATATTTTGGAGATTTTCTTTCACATTTTTTTCTATTTTTCTTTTCTTTCCTTTTCTTTTTTTTCTTTCAATCTCAAGAGTTATGTTACCTTTGGTACATATATACATATATACATATATATATATATACATATATATATATATATATATATATATATATATATATATATGTATACATATGTATGTATGGAGAAAAATATATATCGTATATGTAAGTACAATCGGAAAGTAGATTTTATTCGTTGCACGTGCCTCGGCAAACGTGCGAACGAGCTCGAGCGAATCAAAGCGTTGAATCTGGCCTGGGAAGAGGGCTGTAACTTCCCTAAACGAGTTTTCCTCTTTTCCTTTTTCTTTCTAACTATCTATCCATATGTCGATCTATCTATTTATATTTATCTTTTATTTTTTCCGAGCGGCGATCAAGAGACTTTGAAGAAAATTTGATGATACCAAACGAAATTTCTTTTTCTCGGTTTCAACCTCTTCAGAAAGGGCATTTGTTGTTAGGAGGATGGGCCTAAAGTTCCTAGATTATATTATATCGATATATTATATCGATTACTCCTTTTTCGTTATCTTATGGGCCAATTTATTTTTTCGGTTTACAAAGCCCTTAGAGAAATTTTTCGCCCACCCTCTATACGAGAAGAACAAGAATTATTTAATGTAGATGAACGAAAAAGAGATCTATTCTCTCTCTCTCTCTCTCTCTCTCTCTCTCCCTCTCTCTCTCCCTGTGTTATTACCCAAATGAAAAAAAAATAAAACGGAAATAAAAAAGGGAATAGAAAAAAAAACGAAATATCAAGGTAGTAATGTCAGAGGGTGAATAAATAATAATAAAAAAAGAATCTCTCTTGCATTCGTTCGACGTGTATAAGAGAGTGAATTATCATAAGCGTAAAGACGTACAAGAGAACGCGAGCGCGTTGTGTGTGTGTGTGTGTGTGTGTGTGTGTGCAAGTCTTCTCACGATACTCGACGTCTCGTTGGATCGTTAAGAGTTAAACCTTCCTTCGTTAAGCTCCAGCTTTGAATTTCAATGGCAATAACCACGATCGCGATACTTTATTAAATTGCTCTTCCCTCCCCTACTTTTCTCTCTCCTACTCATTCAAGTTGCGAGGAGAATACGGATAAAATAAAAAGGACGAAGAAACTATCGTTGCTCTTTTTTGCCATCATTTTCAATATTTATATTGTAGATTAAAATATTTTTGAATAAATTTTCTTTGCTTTCCCTTATCATGACAATATAAAATATTATCTTAGTAGAATGGTCTTATAAAAATTATCGATGAAAATAAGATTTAATATTTTGAGCAACAGGAAGGTTGTATTTTGTTTAAATACAAAATGGCCTCGATCGCCATGTTGTTTTGGCCGAAAAGGAAGGTTATCTTGAGATTGGAAAAAAAAGATAAACGATAATTTTTGATCGAAAAAAGTTTTTATTTCGACAACTGTCGTCTCATCATAGCACATGTTCTTATCGTACGTGTGTTGGTATGCGTGAGAGAGAGAGGAAGAGAGAGAGGGAGAGAGTATGAGGAAGAGAGAGAGAGGACAATAAACATTTCTTAAATAACCTCGTAACGATACGCATACATATATAATTTCACCTTTTTTCATTTCATTTTTATATTACTTAATTAGCATCTCTCTCGCTCTCACTGAATCTTTTTTATCTTGTTTCTAATATACATTCTATACGTTCAAAAAATTTCATAATTTTTATTGGAAATATAGATATTAACTTCTATATTTTCTAAACTGTTTATATTCTTCATCTATTACTGTCATGCTTATTCCGATCTCATCGGCCAATTTCTCTCTCTCTCTCTCTCTCTCTCTCTCTTTCTCCTCACTCTCTCTCTATCTCTCTCACTCTTCGTCGCCATCTTGATTTCTATCATTTTTCTCATAAAATAAAAGGAATTCTTTTATATCGTCCTGTTAATAACTGCAAAACCGTTAAGACGGATTTAGACTGCAACACTAAATTACACATTTGTACATCGTTAACATCCTCGAAAGTGTCTCACACACATACATACACACACGCACACTATCACTCCTTTAATCTTATCGAAAACTCGTCGTGTAGGTTATAATAAAGTAGGTCCGAGTTTTTTGACATTTTTCACAAATGCACAAACGCACACTTACGTTATATTGTTTATGACGTGCACACGCATACATACACGCATGTATACGTTTATTCATGTTTCATTCATTGAAACTAAATAGTTTCAAATGATTTCTCATCTTCGGATCTTTAGTAATTTATCATTTTAGTTACTTTTATTATCTTCTATTATTAGCGTTTATTTATTGTTATTAATATTATTATTATTAGTAGTAATATTATTATTAGTATTATTATTATTATTGTTATTATTATTATTATTATTATTATTATTATTATTATTATTATTATTATTATTATTATTATTATTATTATTATGACTCTCTTGGAGCATGCTAATGGAGCGTCTAATCTTCGTCCCATTGTCGAAAAGACGTACAATGTTCGATATGCACGATATTTTTTTGATATTATTATTATTATATAATAATTATTATATTTTAGTATTATTATTATTATTATTATTATTATTATTATTATTATTATATAATATTATTATTTCGTACTCGGGAACTTTGAAACACGGATCCGAGGATGGGGCAGTGAATCCTAGAACCGAAATATATATATATATATATATATATATATATATATATATATATAATGTAAAACTAAGTAACCTGCGTTTATGCGTAATACGTCTCAATAATTAATTTATTATTTATTATCATTATTATTATTACAATTATGAATATTTTTCTCCGTATAAAGGGAAGAAACAAATATGAACGATGCGTCGATTTATGCACTTGAAAAATTTTGTCAAAGTTTCCAGTAATTTTTAACACTTGCATACGTACACACATACACGCTCGTGAACCATTGAAACAATTAATTTGAACATATATTTAATATTAATAAATTCGAGATAATACGTGTTCAAATGTTGAGCGAGTTCTTTATTGGGTCTTCAAACAATTTTTAGATTATGTTGTATCTCTATCTTTCTATTTTTCATTTACAAAAATTCACTTAATATTTTTTATAATAAGAAATTCTTCTTCTTCTTATTATTATTATTATTATTATCATCATTATTATTATTATTATTATTATTAATATGATTATTATTAATAATATTATCATTATTACGGAACATTAGTATGACGAAAAAATAATATATGTATATATTTCAAATGTCGACGTCAATACATACGTTCATACATACATACATAGATAGATACATATAGCAATGTATGTAGCAGGAGATGGATGTACATGCAATACGTAGTATATATGTGAATTA
Organism: Vespa crabro; assembly: GCF_910589235.1. Taxonomy (NCBI): domain Eukaryota; kingdom Metazoa; phylum Arthropoda; class Insecta; order Hymenoptera; family Vespidae; genus Vespa; species Vespa crabro. The sequence continues at coordinate 5,559,827 of NC_060970.1, read as the reverse complement.
AGAAACAAAATTTGATTTATATTAACCAAATTTGTTCTTTTTTATTTTTTTACTATAAACACGTTGATAATTTTTATTTTCACCCTCTTCTTTACCATCAAAGATAAACTGATGATTTCGAACGTACAACAGTTTTATTTATTTACTTTTTATTTTCTCGATAAAGAATATATTTAATAAAAGAAGAAAAAAAATAAGATAGGAAAAGGGAGAGAGAGAGAATATAGGCAGATATTGGGAGAGTGAAGGGGAGATTATAAAAAAAGTGTATCGTTTCGAACCTACGCGCTCATTCTAGCATGTAATCGCTTTGGCAACATTTCAAACTATACATTCATAAAGAATATGACAGGAGAAAGCATTATCTTCGACTGCCTTTTCACCACTATACCACTACAACAGTAACTACTTTAGGCTACTGTTTAGTATGTTCCATAAAGATATACGGGATGGACCGAAAGTTTCTAGCAGCTTTTTTTTATTTGTACGATCTAAGGAAAAAGAATTAGCTTAAAATGTCCTAGCTTAATAAAGAATAATCGATTTTTAAAATCACCTAGGAACACTTTTGGTCCATCCATATATATTCCATGATTAGGACGCATATATTTTGTCCCTTTCTCGGATGATACTTTATCGACATTGAAAAGAAAGAGGGAGAAGCCATCTTATTTTAACATCAAGCTAGTTCCTCAAGTTGATTAAATTTATTGATTTTTTGGTCGTACTAGCTAAGCAAAAATAATCTAAAAGGAGAAAATTGATACAAATTTACTAATTCTTTCTAAAGATAAAAAATATCTTAATAATCGAATATGATAATACATTTTTGACAATAATATCCGCCATGCAGGATCACGTCGATAAAAAATTTTTTATATATTTAGTCATTATTCAGAATGATAAATATGTTTAATATATGTTTATATTGTCACGATCTGCTGTTAAAAAAATGTAACATCTCTCTCTCTCTCTCTCTCTCTCTCTCTCTCTCTCGTTCGTTGCACGAATGCATTCGTTAGAAAGAAGTTAGTAAACTCACAATCAGTTGTATTGTGTGTCACGTATTTCGAACCATGTATAGTATAACAAACGAGGTACAGTCAGTAATGTAGAACAGAGGGAAATTTTTACGTGCCTTTTTCTCTCTCTTTCAAAATTCGTCGAAATAATAATTTATTTAATCCAAAGCGTTGTCGAATATAATGACATGTTTTTTTCATTTTCTTTTCTATACTCAAAACGCCGTTTTTATCTCTCGTGGAAAATCATTTAAACTTTATTCCTTTTGTTTCATAACAATATCAATCACAAAAGCGAATCCAATTCGTTCTATGAATCTTTGAAATGTCGATTAATCAGAGAATAAGATTGAATCGTTTCCACTAATCAAATTCAATCTTTTTCCGAAAACCAATGAAAATGAACCCTTACGAAGATCGATCGTAAAGGCAAGAATACAATTGTCTTCTTCCGTATTAATCTGACTAGTCCAAGCATTGTTGAGCGTCATCGACTTAATGACGTTATTTAATTTCTCATTTAATATATAAAGCAATTAAGATTTAAATCATATAATGTTAAGAGAACGATCGATGATGACGATGACGATTAATAGATATTCTTGTCGTTATTACGTATACATATGGCATAATGATTTTTCTTTTTTTTTTCTAGAAAAATAGTTTCAAGAAATAGAATCGAAAGTCATTTAAGTTTGAATGGCTTAATTGATTGACAATGTTTAATACAAACATATAGACATGTAATTATTTAGAAATGACAGTTGTGCGTTAGTTCAGACGATTATCGAACCTAACTGGCTGAGTTTACGTGAAGGAGCTTTTGTTATCTGAAAGGTCGATCTATTTCAAACGAAGAAAGTAAATCGGCTAGCTCTCTCTCTCTCTCTCGCTTGCTCTCTCCGAATAGCAGGTCAAATATGCTTCGGCTGAGTTTTCAACGATGATGACGGAAGTATCGATTGGCCGGGTTAAAAATTGTAAAGGGAATATGAGGAAGCGACGACTGTACCTACGAGCTTGTCCAAGATTGTAATCTAACATCAAAAGTTGTCGTTATGTAAAGATTATTAACGAAATTGACTACCTTATTTCATAGATAAATGAAAAAAATAAACCATTGTAAAAAAAAAACATTTGAAAAATAAATATCCTTTACAAAATGAATAATAAACTATATGTACGTATATACACGAGAGGCATATATGTGTGTACGTATATATATATACATATATACACAAAACGTCTATACATCTATATAAAAATATATCTACGCAAATACATATACGTGTGTATACTATTTAATTATACATATCAATTATACGAGAGATTTATGCACGTTAAGTATATACGTATATGTATTTGTAGTATATTAATATGTTTAATTGAAATTGAAATGAAAAAATTTGTGCATAAAATAAAATAGAACTATGCACGTATATTAAACAGAAATACGTGCGCGCAGAAAGTTAAAGAAAAGTGTAATACAGGGTGGGCTAAAATCTGAAGTGAAAATTAGTCTAAAAAGTGTCGAAACAGAATAATTGACTTTTAAAATAAGCTAGATACTTTTAGAGACCTTTGGCCCTGCCTATAGAAATGTTCAAACATGTGACTTGTTACTTATTCTCCAGCCTTTGTTCTCAATTTTTTTTATATACGAAACTACATGAATACAGACACACGCATGCACACAAATGCAGTTAGCAGACGTATTTAAAAACACGTTTGATATTTTTAACGAATATCGACACGTGTGTGTATAACTAACGAATTCTATTCTCCCTCCCTCCCCCCCCCCCCCCCCCCCTCTCTCTCTCTCTCTCGCGTTGTCCTTTCAATTTTGTCCCTTTTCTCTAGAAAAAGGGAAAAAAGAAATAAAAAGGATGAAAAAATTCTTCACAGAAAGATAAAAGAATCTAGTTAAATAGTTGGAAGTATATATCTCGTGATACGTGATCAGAGAAACTCTAAACTCGGTTTGGAAAGTAACGGGGATCGATACATGCAAACCCTTCCTAGTGTCTCTGTCTCTCTTTATCTGGAGAAAAAAAGAAGGAAACAAAAAAATACAAACAGCAGTGATATAAAACGTCGTGCATCGAGTAATTACATCAGGATCCGCAGTACGCGACCGACATTCGAACGAGAGTAATTAACGATATTTATCCAGTACAATGTCGACCGATTTTACGCATTTCTCTTTTTTTTTCTCTATTAGCAAAATGGAACGACGATTCATACAAAAGATTAATGTTCTATTTCCGTTGTGCTCTATACCTCACACACGTGTGGGTGTGTGTGTGAATGTGTGCGTGTATATGTAATACATATGAATATATTAATTGTTCAAATATATAAGTTAATATTTATTCATATGTATACGTGTGTGTACATATATACTTCAATATTGGTTCATAACTTTTGTTCGCATATATATATATATATATATATATATATATATATATATATATATATATGTCTGTGTGTGTGTATATTTTTGCCCATGTTTATATATCAATTTTCTCCCCATTTATATATGTATCAATATTGTTCATATTCTCATGTATACTCCGGTATGTCATATTAAATATCTAGAATTCGTGAAAAGGCCAGGACTTTCGGGTCGTCCGAGAATGGTGGGGGCAGGGAGCCGAATCTGGATTGTTCGTTTCTTCAGAGTCTCAATTTATTAGCATGTGTTTTAAACCACTGGAGCTTTCGAGACCTTAGATTAATCTTCTTATAAATATCAACTTAATCTACAGATCAATATTGTTCCTATATGTATGTATGTATAGACGTAAAATATAACATAATGTAATATGAAATATACAAAAATTGTTAGCGACGAAACAATTTTCTACAATTATCTACCAAATAATTAAAAAAAAGAAAAAAATCATATAAATAATTTCTCGTAATAAGTAAATACATAGTAATAATTATTATTACAAATAAAATGCATATAGGTTTATAGTTGTCGAAAGGAGGATCCTAATAACGATTATTTTAATATCATTTATTACGACTGATATAATATTCATTGGAAATATTACGAAATAAATGGATATTCAGAATAAAATCCACTGTCTTCACCCAGAAATATGTTCGATTTAATGATATGTTATGCGATATGTTTTTAGGATATAAGTTGAACAAAAAATTCGAGATAAACGTTAATAGCATTTGACGAAAAATAATCCAATACGTGTCACTTTTCATTTATGAAAAAGAAAAAAGAGAATTAATAAACAAAAAAAAAAAAAAAGAAAGAAGAATAATAATAACGATGATGATAATAATAGTAATAATAAAAACCGCATAGAACGAATTTTTTTTGGCAATCACGTTGCCAAGTAAATGCGTTTCTTTTTATTCATCGAACGATTCGCCATATTTGCGACATGCTGATATATTAAATATATCAGTGCGACCAAAGAATCTCTAGGTGGGCCAAAAAGAGTTCCGAGATAATTATAAAAATAAATTATTCCTTTTTAAGACTTATTAGGCTTATAGTGTTAGGCTTGTGGTTTTACATTTTCTTCTAAAAAAAAAAAAAAAAAAAAAAAAAGTGAACCTAAAAGCTGTTGAAAAAAGACAATTGATTTTGAAAATCACCTGGGAGTACTTTTGAACCACCGTCTATAAAAAAAGAAGTAAATAAATAAATGAAAATTGATAATTGTAGAATTTTCGTTTAAAACGTTTTGTCACGAGAAAATAAATTGATCGGAGCAAATCGTCGAAATTGCAAGCCACACGCTATCTCTCCTTTTTTTCAAACACACGCGACACCAATGTATACGTACGTGCATAGATGCGTACACACATTCGTACTAAACATGGGAACTCGAGATTGGCCTTTCGGCTTAAGGTTTAAGGTTTAATCGAGCAAGTGTTTAGGTAAACGCGCGTGTGAACTTGTTCGCGTAACAGAAATCCTCCATTTTGTATCCTTTTTTTTCTCTTCTTTTTTCGTTCCTTCTTTTTCTCGAATCACTTTCATGATCAAACAAATTAGGTTTATTTACATGGTAGGCTAAAAGTTTGTAGGTGATTTTAGAAAACGATTACTCGTTTTCGAGACCTTTTAGGTTCATAGTCAGGTTTACAGTTTTACGATCTAAAAATGAAATTTACCTTTAGAAAATGTTTCGAAAAAGAGTAACTGATTTTTAAAACCGTTTAGGAAAAGACTTTTAACTTAAAAATTTTGAATGTTTAATCCTTAATATCGGCAATTTTCTAACGAATATTAAATAGTTAATTCCTGATCCCCGTCGGCGCCGAACGGTTAAAAAAGCACGTGCCAATCGATGACCAAAGCTAAACTCGCCGTTAAATCCCTCCGAAGATCCCTCAAGAAATCCATTCGAACCTTATTACGAACCTTTGAGAAGGTTAAGTAATAATAAACTCGGTAAAAAATCCGAGAAATTTGAAATGAAAGAAAGAAAAATATTATCGACGCATCGTCCTCTCACACACACACACACACACACACACACACGGACACACACACGGACACTCGATTTCTCTTTGTCTCTTTCTAAAATATTCCAATTAGTCAATTCTGGAATTGACTAGAAGGTCTAAACGCAAACGGAAAAAGGGGCCCTTACGGTAGCCCTAGCCCTTTTTTTCTTTTCTTTTCTTTTCTTTTCTTTTCTTTTCTTTTAATCAAAGGGCCTACCTACGCAATCCATCGGCGGACACGCGTCTTGCACAGCAGTCTTCCTCCATTTTCTTTTTTCTTTTTTATATTTTTACCTTCTTCCTTCTTCCACACAACATTCTTCCTCCCGTTTATATTATTTACTTTGTGTTAGGACTCCAAAGAAGAAAGAAGAATTAGAACGATCATAAGAGGTAGGACATAACGTCAGAGTTTGAATATTGTTGGTAACACTGAGCTTTCTTAGAGATTCGTTTTCTCTCTTTCTCTCTCCCCCTCCCTCCCTCCCTCCCTCCCTCTCTATCTCTCTAACTCATGATCTATACCATGAATTATTTCTTTTTTAATCTCTTTGCACATACACAAGCACTGCAATATTTATCAGAGTCGTCGACACCATAAATAATGTTTCACTTGGGATCTCCCTAAGTCAATGTATCATATTTGTTCTTGTCATCGTGAGATTTGTTGAATGAAATCTTTGTGTGTGCGCGCGTGTGTGATATGTATGTATGTATGTATGTATGTATGTATGACGTACATATGTGTGCATATATCTGTTATATTCGTTCACTACTGCGAGTCCAGCATACGACAGCCACCAATGTAGAAGGATCGAGCCCAGATAAAGAAGAGAGGAAAAAAAAGAGTTAAAGGAAAAAGAAAAACAAAGGACAAATCAGCAGTCGGTATCATCCTCCTGATGGCGTCTACGTAGTTCCAAGTAACGATGCCGTGGGTCGCAGTAATGAAGTAGCGGTACCTAGACATCAGTTCCAGTGCCTTCCTGATAGCCCTCATCGGGTGAGCTACGCGTGGATCCTAATACACGTTTGAGGGCCGATACAGGCGGTAATACGGGTACACCCTTTTGCCATACGCGCATTTGTTTCGCACCTGGTGGAAATTGTTCGACCGTTGGTGCTACAACGGCTAGCGTTTCCTTGGACGACGTATATGAACTGACTTGTAACGAAGCACCTCTGCAATTATCTCTACAACCATCCCTACAACTGTTGTTGCCGGTGCTGTCTCTCGTAGTAGCGGTACTATTGTCCCAAAGACAACTGGAATATAATATTTTACCATCGTCGACTAATTCCATACGGCCGACGCCAGCAACATAATCACCACCGGTAGTAACGTAAGGCGTTAGATCTTCGGCCGAGCCACGTCTAGTGTCTCTTATCAAATCAGGATTATCGATGGGCATCAATGATGTAGTCGATGAAAAACATCCACCGGTCGGTGGTACCACCAAGGACGATCTACCACAACTACCGATGCCACCTTGACCACGTTCATCGTATCTCGTAACGTTGCTGTAATCACTTTCGTTCTGGACCAAGGCCGTTTGCGGTCTTTGGACGTAACTTAGGTTCAAGGATACCGGCGGTTTCGCATCGATCCCGAACGACGTTGTTTCGATCTCTTCGCGTTTTCTTCGAGCCAACGACGAGGTGGTCGATGGATTTTCCATTGGGTTTGTCGTTTCGCCGTTCCCTTCACCTGATACCGTTTCAACCGGTGTTTGAGATTTCACATCTTTAAGGGGCATCCTTCTTAGACGAATGAAAAGTATTAGGATGATCAGTAGGATGAAAAGTATCAGGCCTACCAATGCTGCCGATATCCCTG